>NW_025290039.1:0-1074 GCF_018294505.1 Triticum aestivum | reverse complement strand
TTTAGACTTTGGGTTTTGTTTAGATTAAAAGTTCACCATAGCTGCAACTTCGCGTACTTCGTTTGTGTTCAACGACCAGACAAAGGCGTCACAGAACCCCACCTTGATCAATAAAGCTTTCATCTTATATTCGCAATATCCAGATTGCAATCTCAGTTTCTTGCTTGTTCTTCGTTTGCTCGCAGGAAACAGACCCTCGTGGTCAGGTTGATCGTGCTCCGGCGTGGTCAATAACCTCTCGGAGTTGGTTTAGCGATTGCTAAGGCGCGACGTCCTCGCACGTTCGTAGTCGGATCGTCAAAGTCGACTTCCACCAAAGCGATATCCATCATCTCATCGAAAGACGGGACACCCTCGCCTCTATCAAGTGGTATCAGATTTCCAGGTTGCTCGGTGAGATTTTACAGTTTTTCGTAGTTTAGATCGAGTCTGTTCTTCATACCTATAGTCCACGAAAAAGCCAAAAAAAAATTAGGGTTAGTTCATCCCATCCGAACCAATCTGAGCCTTGCATAATCTTTTCTGTATTTGCTTTGTTGAATTTGCGGTTGCATCGTCGTGTTCAGTTGCTGGTCTTAGCGTCTAGTCTTTTAGAGTTTCGAGTTCTGTTCACAAGTTGTCACGCCGTCGCCGCACCATCATCATCGCCCCTGCCATCTACCACCACCGCTCCGAATCCGTATCCATATACCACCACCAATCCGCTGCCATATACCACCACCGATCCATATCCATATACTACCACCGCTACCACCACCGCTGCCATATACCACCACCATATATCCACCACCAATCCGAGTTCCTTGCTTATTAGGTTTGTTTTCGGGATCCATCTAGATTCTGATTCGTGTTTCCTTGCCGGAGTAGGTTTCGGAAAAAAAAAGAGTCGGGTAGCCACGCTCCGTTTAGGCCCAAAATTTTTCGAAAACGCATTTTTCGAAAAATTTTCTGGCTATCCTATTTTTAGGTGTTTCTGAGTGTTTTGAGACAGGTGCCATTATAGGAAGTTTTTTTTGACCCGTTTCCAGTTTTTGGGTCCGGGCAGTCGAAAAAAAAAAAAAAATTGGTCGAAAA
>NW_025290038.1:0-1074 GCF_018294505.1 Triticum aestivum | reverse complement strand
CACAAGTATGGGAGCAGAAGTCAGGCGTCTTTTCAGTTCCTGAAAACTGTACTCACACTGTGGGGACCACTCGAACTTTTTATCTTTCTTGAGAAGTTCCGTGAGGGGTTTGGCTACTTTGGAGAAGTTTTCAACAAAGCGGCGACAATAGCTGGCTAGACCAAGGAAACTCCTAACTTGTTTAACGGTCTCAGGTGGAGTCCAATCGAGAACGGCTTGAACTCTCTCGGGATTGACAGCAATGCCCTTACCAGAGATTACGTGGCCTAGGTAGGTCACTTCTGGCAACCAAAATTCACACTTGGAGAACTTGGCATAAAGGCGGTGTTCTCTGAGTTTTTCTAACACAAGTCTAAGATGTTCGGCATGCTCTTCCTCGTTCTTCGAGTAAATAAGAATATCATCAAGGTAAACCACGACGAACTTATCTAAGTACTCCATGAAGATCGAGTTCATCAGGCGGGAGAATGTGGCTGGGGCGTTGGTTAGTCCAAAGGACATGACGGTGTACTCGTACTGACCATAACGAGTAACAAAAGCTGTCTTGGGAATGTCCCCATTTCTGATCTTGATTTGATGGTAGCCTAACCTTAAATCCATCTTGGAAAAGACTGAGGATCCAGCGAGCTGATCATACAGGTCGTTGATCCTGGGGAGCGGATACTTGTTCTTTATCGTGACCAAATTAACGGGACGATAATCTACAACCATCCGGTCCGTACCGTCTTTCTTCTTGACGAAGAGGACGGGGCAAGCCCAAGGAGAAGAACTAGGACGGATGAAACCCTTTTGCAAGGACTCATCGAGTTGTTTCTTAAGCTCGGCTAGTTCTAGGGGTGCCATCTTGTAAGGTCTCCGGGAGATTGGAGCTGTTCCTGGGATAAGATCTATGACGAACTCTACATCTCTGTCAGGGGGAACACCTGGCAGTTCCTCTGGAAAGACATCCGGAAAGTCACGGACTACCGGGATATCTTCAAGGTCTGGAAGAGGGCTGGCATTAAGAGAATAGAGCTGACGCTTTGCAACTCTAGTGGAGACGGTGACTATCTTGCCAGATGGGTGTGTAAGTTG
>NW_025290037.1:0-1074 GCF_018294505.1 Triticum aestivum | reverse complement strand
GATACAATCCCATGTTCTCGCTCCTGCTCTCTTTTACTGCATTAAGACAACGCGTTTCAAACTGCTGTGTGCTACGGTAGTTGAACCCATTTCCTCTGCATGACCTGTCATTGCCACAGTAACTAGATGAAACCCACTAGCATGTGTAGGAGTTGAGTGAGCCATATGTATGTGTTGTTCCTACCTTGCTATGCCTGCTATGCTTAGAGTCGTGTCAGGTCTGGTTCATCTGGGTGATGGGCTGGAGTGAAATGGTTATGTCGGTAACGAGAGTGGTGTGGTGAACACGATTTGGTAAAGGTATCGATGAGAGGCCATGTAGGAGTACATGGTGGGTTGTTTCATTGAAGCCGACCTTAAGCACTGAGTTCTGTATGTGTGATTTAAGATACAGCTACTACCATGCATTGGGCCCTGAAATATGACCCCGCTCGACTTCTTATTCACCCTAGCTCTCTGTCCAGGAGTTGCAAGTAGTTTCTGGTGTTTGTAGCCTACCGGAGGCCGTGGACAGCGCTGACCGTAGGGGTGGGCTGTGATGCGGTAGGTACGTGGCCGGGTGTACCGAATACCCGTTAGGTATCTCGGGAACCCTGTTCACATCGTTCAGGGCCGTATGGGAAACCTCGGCCGGACTCCCTGCGGATGGAACCTGGATAGGCGATAAACCTGGACTAGAGGCTTAAGTGTTTAGGTAGGTCGTGGTCTACACCCACGTCGGCTTTCGCTTGAAGTCTGCCGAGCACATGTCGTGTGCAGACGCTAAGTGGTGGAAACATGTATGAAGAAGTACACCCCTGCAGGGTTATCATAATCTATTCGAATAGCCGCGTCCGCGGTAAAGGACTACTTGGTTGCCTATACAGTTCATAGACAAGTAAATGGAAACTGCTAAAAGCCTCAAGATAAGTGTGAGTGCCGAGGATGGCTCCTCCGTAGGAAGACGGAGGTGGATCCTCGGTAGTGTATTGAAGTGGTGAGTAGTGGACTCGTGTGCGCAAAACCATTTCAAGTTGAAGTATCGTAGGATAGTCTAGCCAAGAGTCAAAGCTGGCTTGCTGCAATAACTCCACC
>NW_025290036.1:0-1074 GCF_018294505.1 Triticum aestivum | reverse complement strand
AACACCGCTGTATGGGTAATGTCATGAAAAATCCTCTCCCCTACCTAAAGAGTTTTCTACATTATATCCTGACATGGATATCATGCTCTGCTTGTCCTTGGGAAGGATATACCCTTGAAATATGTGTTTAAACCTATTTTCCTTTCCATTGATCTGTTTAATCTGATGATCATGTTTTCCTACCATTGTTGATTTAACCTTTCTTGTGATCTATATGATCTGAGCAGTAATATTCTCCTGCTTATGTAAACACCTCGGTGTACAACTCTGCCAGCGAGACCCTGTTACTTTTGTTGGTGACATTTCGGTAACCACCGATGGACGAGAACTTTGCCTACTGGTCCGCCTCGTTCAACGAGCAGGAAAATGGTTCTCTTCGTCCCTCGCCCTTGGTATCGACATTGTTGACAACAAAACCGACATGCTATCCTCTGACATACCTTGTTATCTTGACCGTGCAAATATTAGCGCCTTCCTGCTTTTAAACCACATGGTGGGCCCATAACCCACAGTTCTACAGGATCGAAACCTGACTCTCCTATACACCCTGTTGCCAAAGTTATTCCTAGAGCTTGACTTTGAATGTAATGTGCGAGCCACCTTCCTAGTGATCAATTTTGGTATCGGACACAATACTTATTCCCGTTGCTCTGAACCCCATTCACACTCTGTTTCAGGCAATGAACGATTGCCTATCCGTTTTAAACTTCTTATTGCACCTTCTTACTTTGCTCTCGATGTGTTTCATTTGTTCAACTCGAGAGATACTCATATGTTCATACTTGGGAAACCCCCAGAAGATTTTCCCTTATAACATCCTATCGTTGTAGAGCTGCCCCTTACCTATTCGTAAGTACGATGGAGATCCCGAAGAAAGGATGACAAATTGATCATGGTGACTTGAAGCAGTGAAATGAAGACATCAACGAAAGGGATCAACCTCTTCGAGAAGAGCAAGCCAGGATGAGAAGATCCATTAGAATATCGTAGCCAGAACTTTCCCCTTACTCCCCTCTTAAATCTCGGGACGAGATTTCTTGTAGTGGAGGAGAATTGTGACGCCCGGATAATCAA
>NW_025290035.1:0-1074 GCF_018294505.1 Triticum aestivum | reverse complement strand
TTATTATTTATTTCCTTATATCATGATAAATGTTTATTATTCATGCTAGAATTGTATTAACCGGAAACATAATACATGTGTGAATACATAGACAAACAGAGTGTCACTAGTATGCCTCTACTTGACTAGCTCGTTAATCAAAGATGGTTATGTTTCCTAACCATGGACAAAGAGTTGTTATTTGATTAACGGGATCACATCATTAGGTGAATGATCTGATTGACATGACCCATTCCATTAGCTTAGCACCCGATCGTTTAGTATGTTGCTATTGCTTTCTTCATGACTTATACATGTTCCTATGACTATGAGATTATGCAACTCCCATTTGCCGGAGGAACACTTTGTGTGCTACCAAACGTCACAACGTAACTGGGTGATTATAAAGGTGCTCTACAGGTGTCTCCAAAGGTACATGTTGGGTTGGCGTATTTCGAGATTAGGATTTGTCACTCCGATTGTCGGAGAGGTATCTCTAGGCCCTCTCGGTAATGCACATCACATAAGCCTTGCAAGCATTGCAACTAATGAGTTAGTTGTGAGATGATGTATTAAGGAACGAGTAAAGAGACTTGCCGGTAATGAGATTGAACTAGGTATTGAGATACCGACGATCGAATCTCGGGCAAGTAACATACCGATGACAAAGGGAACAACGTATGTTGTTATGCGGTCTGACCGATAAAAGATCTTCGTAGAATATGTAGGAGCCAATATGAGCATCCAGGTTCCGCTATTGGTTATTGACCGGAGACGTGTCTCGGTCATGTCTACATTGTTCTCGAACCCGTAGGGTCCGCACGCTTAAGGTTTCGATGACAGTTATATTATGAGTTTATGCATTTTGATGTACCGAAGTTTGTTCGGAGTCCCGGATGTGATCACGGACATGACGAGGAGTCTCGAAATGGTCGATACATAAAGATTGATATATTGGAAGCCTATATTTGGATATCGGAAGTGTTCCGGGTGAAATCGGGATTTTACCGGAGTACCGGGAGGTTACCGGAACCCCCCGGGAGGTATATGGGCCTTAGTGGGCTTTAGTGGAAGAGAGGAGAGGTGGCCAGGGCT
>NW_025290034.1:0-1074 GCF_018294505.1 Triticum aestivum | reverse complement strand
CACAGTAGTGGAGTCGTACTCCCGAGAGTAGAGGTGGACGATGGCACGGTACTGCTCCTGGTTAAAGTCCTGGTACTCCTCGTAGACGGTGTACTCAGGGTGCCAGCGATAACCCAGATAGGTCATCATCTCAGCTAGCACCGCAGGTGATCCCGAGGCACCAATGGCCATCGTGTGGCGAACAACCTGCCTCGTGGTTTCCATCTGAAAGCAAAGACGTTTCAAAGGAGTCAAATGACAGTGTGTGAATTGTTCAAAATACTATTCTAAGAAACAACTATGGCTTATCCATCTTAGGGGTGAACGCGGTCACGGGATCCTAGTGTTAGAGTTAGCAAATTCGTTTAACCCGAGTAGAAGAGAGTTCAGAGTCCCAGAGTAAAGGTCGAGGAGTAAAAGATCCTAGTACCACCCAATGGCGACGTGGGCCCGTAAGCCGCACATCCATGTTAGTAAAAGTTTTGCAATGTCTAGACTCGACTTCGGCCAAGGAGTGTGGAAGGGGGTTCCTACAGGCAGTCGGCTCTGATACCAACTTGTTACGCCCCCGATTTGACCGTACACTAATCATGCACGCAAATGTGTACGACCAAGATCAGGGACTCACGGGAAGATATCACAACACAACTCTACAACATAAATAAGTCATACAAGCATCATAATACAAGCCAGGGGCCTCGAGGGCTCGAATACAAGTGCTCGATCATAGACGAGTCAGCGGAAGCAACAATATCTGAGTACAGACATAAGTTAAACAAGTTTTGCCTTAAGAAGGCTAGCACAAAAGTAGCAACGATCGAAAAGGCAAGGCCTCCTGCCTGGGACCTCCTAACTACTCCTGGTCGTCGTCAGCGGCCTGCACGTAGTAGTAGGCACCTCCAGTGCCGTGGGAGTCGTCGTCGACGGTGGCGTCTGGCTCCTGAACTCCAGCATCTGGTTGCGACAATCCGGTATAGAAAGGGGAAAAGAGGGAGAAAAGCAACCGTGAGTACTCATCCAAAGTACTCGCAAGCAAGGAGCTACACTACATATGCATGAGTATATGTGTAAAGGGGCATATCAGTGGACTGAACT
>NW_025290033.1:0-1074 GCF_018294505.1 Triticum aestivum | reverse complement strand
AGTGTCCATGAAATTTAAAAATATTCATGATAGTTCAAAAAGTGCCCATGAAATACAATCGAGAAATGAAGGCTACGATTTAAATACAATCGATCTTAGCTAGCTATCTGTTCACAATCTTCTTGCCCTTCTTTTTCGCAAATGGAGTTCTTCTGTGGAACGGACGTCCTTTAGGTAGGGTGGTCCTGCTTCTTCTTGTGGTGTATGCTGCTACTTCATCATCGTCGTCATGTTCGATTCTCGGGTCGCCGTACTTGTCGAAGTCTTGCTCATTGGCTACTCCATCCATTCCGATGATCTTCCTTTTGCCTCTCCTCACGACAACACGACTGGGCTTTGACGGGTCGGTAATGAAGAAGCATTGGTCCACTTGGGAAGCCAGTACCCATGGCTCATTTTTCGCGGTGACGTTTGCGCCTGCGGTCTTGGATTTGGCTTCGGGTATAACCATGGTGGTGAAATACCGGTGTTCTTTTAGGACGCTCTTGGCCCATCTGACACGGAACATCGGGACCTTCTCTCCAGCGTAGCTCAGCTCCCAGATCTCCTCGATCCTTCCGTAGTATCTGTCCTTGTCGTTACCGGTGTAGGATTCCATTGTTACCCCGGAGTTCTGATAACCATCGCTCTTCATGTCCTTGGCCTCGGTGTAGAATGTGTAGCCGTTGATATCGTACGCCTCATAGGTCATCAGGTTGTGCTCGGCGCCCTGTGACAAGGTGAATATGAGTTGTTCTTCCGCGGAAGAATCCTCATGTAAAGGGTACGACAGAAGCTTCTGCTTGAACCAACGCGTGAAACATGAGTTGTGCTCTTTGAGTATATCTCCGTCCGTCCTCTGTTGGCCTCGGTCATTGTACGTCTTCTTAATAAAGGTTTTGTGCTCTACCACCCAAGGATCGACCACGTCTATGTGTTGTAGCGCGACTAGGTTTGCTCTTTCAAAGTCGGCGAGTCGACCCTCGAAGTCGACATGCATTTCGCGGCGACCCTCACGGTGACCCCATCCAGCGAGCCTGCCGAGGTGCCTGTTGACGGGCAGACCAACGGGGTTCTCGATGCCTAGATAATTCG
>NW_025290032.1:0-1074 GCF_018294505.1 Triticum aestivum | reverse complement strand
AAAAACGATCCATTTCACCTAAATTAGCTCTTAAATGATCCATTTCACCTAAGTTAGCTCAAAAAGATCCATTTCAACTAAATTAGCTCATAAATGATCCATTTCACCTAAGTTAGCTCAAAAACGATCCATTTCAACTAAGTTAGCTCATAAATGATCCATTTCACCTAAGTTAGCTAAAAAATGATCCATTTCACCTTAGTTACCTCAAAAACGATCCATTTGACCTTAGTTAGCTCATAAACGACCCATTTCAACTAAGTTAGCTCATAAATGATCCATTTCACCTTAGCTAGCTCATAAACGACCCATTTCAACTTAGTTAGCTCATATATGATCCATTTCACGTAAGTTAGCTCATAAATGACATACTCTTCTTGTTCTAGTCTTCTTCTTGTTCTACTCTTCTTGTTCTACTCTTCTTATTCTAGTCACCTATTTCTAACTTTCTAATTTTTCATTTTGCAGATTTCGTTCACTTGACGAAAGCTTGCATAGATGGAGTGCTCCTTATCCCTTTCTCTGTTTCTTTTGTATCGTTGAACTATGCATGTATCGTTGGATGAAACTATTGTAATATATATGGTTGGATGCCTCTATGTTGAACTTGCTATGTATGATGGAACTATGTGATGAAGTTATGTGATGGAACTATGTATGATGGAACTATGCATGTTGGATATCTTATATGTTTGCTCTGTAATTGCCTTGTGAAGTATATCTATATATGTCATATATATTTTCTGTGAAAATTGTGGGATTTAATAAAAAACAGAAAAAAGACCCAATATGCAGGCTCTTTGCCGTCTGCCACAGACGGCAACGGCCTCTTTGCCGTCTGCCGCGGACGGCAAAGAGGACACGTGGCATCCAGCTGTGCTTCCTGGGAGCTGACCCATTTGGTCAGTTTGCCTACAGTGGCTGACGGCAAAGAGTTTGCCGTCAGCGGCGGACGGCAAAGGCCTGCCATGTAGTGACGTGTAGATGACATCATACGGCGGACGGCAAAGACAATAGAAACTTTGCCGTCCGCTGGTAGACGGCAAAGCCACTAGAAAGTTTGCCGTCCGCGGC
>NW_025290031.1:0-1074 GCF_018294505.1 Triticum aestivum | reverse complement strand
CGACGACGGATGCCGAGACGAGCACGTGACACCACTGCAACCCTGACTATCTTAGATTAACGCGAGTCGAGGCGGACATCGTCACTGTCCCGACGACGGACGCCGAGACGAGCACGTGGCACCACCGCCACCCTGTCTATCTTAGGGTAACGCGAGTCGAGGCGGACGTCGTCGCGGTAGCGACGACGGACGCCGAGACGAGCACGTGACACGAATGCCACCTTGTCTATCTTAGGGTAACGAGAGTAGAGGCGGACGTCGTCGCGGTAGCGACGATGGACGCCGAGACGAGCACGTGACACGAATGCCACCCTGTCTATCTTAGGGTAACGCGAGTCAAGGCGGACGTCGTCGAGGTAGCGACGACGGACGACGAGACGAGCACGTGACACCAACGCCCCCTATCTATCTTAGGGTTATGCGACTCGAGGAGGACGTCGTCGCGGTAGCGACGATGGATGCCGAGACGAGCACGTGACACCACTGCCACCCTGTCTATCTTAGGGTAACGCGAGTCGAGGCGGACATCGTCACTGCCGCGACGACGGACGCCGAGACGAACACGTGGCACCACCGCCACCCTATCTATCTTAGGGTAACGCGAGTCGAGGTGGACGTCGTCGCGGTAGCGACGACCGACGCCGAGACGAGCACGTGACACCTTTGCCACCCTGTCTATCTTAGGGTAACGCGAGTCGAGGCGGACGTCGTCACTGTAGCGACGACGGACGCCGAGACGAGCACGTGGCACCACCGCCACCCTGTCTACCTTAGGGTAACGCGAGTCGAGGCGGACGTCGTCGCGGTAGCGACGACGGACGACGAGACGAGCACGTGACACCAATGCCACCCTGTTTATCTTAGGTTAACGCGAGTCGAGGCGGACGTCGTCGCGGTAGCGACAGACGGACTCCGAGACGAGCACGTGACACCAATGCCCCCTCTCTATCTTAGGGTAACGCGAGTCGAGGCGGACGTCATCGCGGTAGCGACGACGGACGCCGAGACGAGCACGTGACACCACTGCAACCCTGTCTATCTTAGGGTAACGCAAGTGAAGGCGGACGTCGTGGA
>NW_025290030.1:0-1074 GCF_018294505.1 Triticum aestivum | reverse complement strand
GTTCGCCATAGCCACCATCTCCGACCACCCCTCGCTCCCCCGACTAGCTCAGAAGCTCCGCCACAACCCCCTCTTCCTTCCCACCGCTCCACAGCTCCCCGGAAGCCCTGCATCGCCGTCACGTCGCCGTTCCCCTCTTCGGCCTCCGACCACCGTCGCCGTCGAATTCGCCGTCTCCAGCGCGTCCCCGAGCCCGCTTCGACGCCCACTGCAACCGCGGTGAGCCCCCGAATCGTTTCCCCCTTCTTCCCGGGTCTCTCCCGACCTCTAGGCCCTAGCTCCACCTCGGCCGAGAGCTCCACGCCGCCGACGATGTCGCCGTCGTGGCCACGGTCGCCGTAGCGCCCAACCAAGCACACCATCGTGCTCCACACCTCACTAGGAGCACGTAGCACGCACCAACACCTCCCCTAACGCCCTACAACACTGATCCCGACCGCACCCGAACTCCGGCCGCCGCAGCCGAGCTCGCCGCCGTCAACTCCGGCCACCCCGAGCCCAACCACCACCACCAATAGCCGCGGCTCAACCTCAGCAACACGCAGATGCCTTCCGCCGTCCATTTGGTTGCCGGAATGGCAAAAAGCACTCTCGCCGCCGTCTCGGACCTCGCCGGCGTCATGTCGCCGGTGGGGTTTGACTTGTCCGACCTGGGGTTTGACCCCCCAGGGTCACTGACGCGTGGGCCCTGTCGGCCAGGTGGTTAGGTTAGCGCTAACTACTGTTAGTCAACCCCCCCTGACACTGACAGTGGGCCCCAGCGCCACTAATTAGTAATTAGGATTAATTTAAACCTGTTTAACCCCCCTGTCACTGACGTGTGGCCCCCACACGTCAGGTTTGACTTCAGCCAGCCGCAGTTGACCTGCTGACGTCACACTGACGTCAGGCTGACGCAGTAATTGAATTTCTGGATTTAAATTAAATCAGGAAATTCCAGAATATTATTTAAACTTCAAAAATTCATAATTTTTATTCTGTAACTCCAAATTGGACAAATTATATATGAAAAATGATCAGAAAAATCCAATCTATCCATCTGTACCATTTTCATGCATGATCAAACAAGTTAAA
>NW_025290029.1:0-1074 GCF_018294505.1 Triticum aestivum | reverse complement strand
GCGATATTCTTCTCAGTGTGCATCACGTCGATGTTGTGTGGGCAAAGGAGGTCTTTGAAGTAAGGCAGATCCCATAAGCATGTTTTGTGAGTCCAGGCGTGCTTAGAATTATACCCCTTGAAGTACCCTGGACGCTCGGGATCTGGCTCGAGAGCGTTTAACTGATCCAGGGTCTGTTGGCCTGTCAATGCATGTGGTGCAGAGTTTTTGACAACTCTACCTCTGATGAAGTTCTTCTTGTCTTTCCTGAACTTATGGCGAGGATTCAGGAACTCTCTATGCATGTCGAAGCAAGAAAACTTGCGACCGGCCTGAAGCCAACGAAACTCAAGAGCTCCCTTGCATGTGGGGCATGGGAACCTTCCATGCACACACCAGCCAACGAATAGCGCATACGCCGGCAAGTCATGCGTCGAGTACATGTACCAGACACGCATTATGAAGTTCCGTTTGCTATAGGCATCGTATGTCTTGAACCCATTATCCCAGGCTTCTTGCAATTCATCCTTAAGCGGTTGCATGTACACATTCATATTTTTCCCCGGATAGTTGGGCCCTGGAATTATCAACGTCAGGAAAATGTTCTTTCTTTGCATAATCTGTCCAGGGGGAGATTGAGTGGAAAGACAAATACGGGCCAACAACTGTATTGGGCTGCCGTCATACCAAACACACTGAACCCATCCGTGCTGATGCCGACTCGAGGATGCCTCGGATCTGCCGCTTTGTCACCATGTAATTCATCAAACTTTTTCCACGCAACACCATCCGATGTGTGTACAATCATCAGATTCCCATCTGCATCTAGTTCGGTTCTTTTGCCCGTTTTGTGCCATGTCATCTGTCTGGCCGTCTCTTCGACCATGAAAAGACGTTGAAGTCTTGGTACGATTGGCATATACCGAAGAACACTAACGGGGATTTTGGTCTGTGTCTTCTCACCCATACCGTTGTCTACCACAACATACCTGGAAGACTTGCAAATGGGACAACAGTTCAAGTCCGCATAGTCAAGCCTAAACAAGACACATCCTTTCTCACAGGCATGTATCTTATCATAGGGCATCTTCAGTG
>NW_025290028.1:0-1074 GCF_018294505.1 Triticum aestivum | reverse complement strand
AAGGTTAATTTTGATGCTAAACAACGTGCTGAATTGATTTTAAAAATGCATGAGTTAACTAAGGAAAACATTGAGCGCATGAATGCTAAATATAAACTTGCTGGAGATAAGGGTAGAAAACATGTTGTGTTTGCACCTGGAGATCTTGTTTGGTTACATTTGCGTAAGGATAGATTTCCTGATTTGCGCAAATCAAAGTTAATGCCACGTGCTGATGGTCCCTTTAAGGTGTTAGAGAAAATAAATGATAATGCATATAAACTTGAGCTGCCTGCAGATTTTGGGGTTAGTCCCACTTTTAACATTGCAGATTTGAAGCCTTATTTGGGTGAGGAAGATGAACTTCCGTTGAGGACGACTTCATTTCAAGAAGGGGAGGATGATGAGGACATCAATACAATTGTTACACCCACAGCCCCTGCTGCTATACATACTGGACCAATTACTAGAGCTCGTGCACGCCAACTAAACTACCAGGTACTTTCGTTTCTTGGTAATGATTCTAATGTTCATGAGAATATGATGCTGCCTAAATTGGATACATTTGTTTTGCTTACAAATGAAGGGCCTAGCTTGGAGAAGGATGAACATTGGAGCAAGAACAAGAACGGAGTTAGAAGTGATGATTTCAGGACTTTGAAGCCACCATAATGGGTGCATGAAGCCTTGGACGAAATATACAAGATGCCACTTCATAAATTTCGTCCCGAGGCTATTTTAGGTGCTGCGTCACCTTATTATTGGGCCAGGCCCATGTAATTTCGAAATACATAAGTATAGGCTATTTTTAGAGTCCGTATGTGTGGGGAAACAAGAGATAGGGTTGATTTCGGACCCCTCCACCAAGGGCCACGAAATTCCCCCCCTCTTCCTCCATATATACAGCCCTTAGGGCATCGTTTAGACTTTGGGTTTTGTTTAGATTAAAAGTTCGCCATAGCTGCAACTTCGCGTACTTCGTTTGTGTTCAACGACCAGACAAAGGCGTCACAGAACCCCACCTTGATCAATAAAGCTTTCATCTTATATTCGCAATATCCAGATTGCAATCTCAGTTTCTTGCTTGTTCTTCGT
>NW_025290027.1:0-1074 GCF_018294505.1 Triticum aestivum | reverse complement strand
TTTCTCGATGACACGCAGGTCATTAAAAGAATAATGACAACTCCTATGGCTCCTGCCGGTTGTCATACTCATCGACATGCAAGTCGTGAATCCTATTACAATAGCATGAACATCTCATACATCACATATAGATCATTCATCATTCATCACAACTTTGGCCATATCATATCACAAACCACTTGCTGCAAAAACAAGTTAGACGTCCTCTAATTGTTGTTGCAAGTTTTACGTGGCTGAATTAGGGTTCTAGCAAGAACGTCTTCTTACCTACGTTAAAGCCACAACGTGATTTGTCAACTTCTATTTACCCTTCATAAGGACCCTGTTCATCGATTCCGCTCCAACTAAAGTGGGAGAGACAGACACCCGCCAGCCACCTTATGCAACTAGTGCATGTTAGTCGGTGGAACCGGTCTCACGTAAGCGTACGTGTAAGGTTGGTCCGGGCCGCTTCATCCCACAATACCGCTGAAGCAAGAAAGGACTAGTAACGGCAAGAAAGTTGACAAATCTACGCCCACAATAAATTGTGTTCTACTCGCGCAAGAAGAACTACGCATAGACCTAGCTCTGATATCACTGTTGGGGAACGTTGTAGAAAACAAAAAATTTCCTACTCGTTTCACCAAGATCATCTAGGAGTTCATCTAGCAACGAGTGATTAGATGCATCTACATACCTTTGTAGATCGCGAGCGGAAGCGTTCAAAAGAACGGTGATGATGTAGTCGTACTCGACGTGATCCAAATCACCGATGACCAGCGCCGAACGGACGGCACCTCCGCGTTCAACACACGTACGGAACAGCCACGTCTCCTCCTTCTTGATCCAGCAAGGGAGGGAGGAGAGGTTGAGGGAGATGGCACCAGCAGCAGCACGACGGCGTGGTGTTGATGGAGCTGCAGTACTCCGGCAGAGCTTCGCTAAGCACTATGGAGGTGGAGGAGGTGTTGGGGAGGGAGAAGGAGGCAACCAAAGGCCAAGGCGTTCAGGTATGAAGTCCCTCCTCTCCCCCACTATATATAGGAGGGCCAAGGGGGGTGGCCGGCCCTAGGAGATCCAATCTCCTAGGGG
>NW_025290026.1:0-1074 GCF_018294505.1 Triticum aestivum | reverse complement strand
GGGGGATGGTGCTGGCCGGCTGGGCCTGGGGTTGGCCCAGTTGGGCCAGGTCCAGTGGGGGGGGCTTTTGTTTTTATTTTTTTGTTTTTTGTTTTGTTTTGCATTTTCTTTTATTTATTTTCTTTCACCTTTTAATCCATTTTAAAATACTTAGGCATTTTCTAAAAAGGAGTTTTCTCCACAATAATTACCAGTGTATTATTTGGCACCCACCGAACATTTTTGTTTAAATTTTTGAAAACTTTTATTTTCCACTTTAATTTTAATTGAAGTTTGAATTAGGAGTTTGAAAAGAAATCTGATTCCAATGTGATCAAGCCCTGTTTAGCAACATGATTAGCTTAATTACAGAGAGTTACTGTAGCATGATCCTCGGGGTGTTACAAATCTCCTCCACTACAAAAAATCTCGTCCCGAGATTTAGGAGGTAGAAGGAAACAGTGCGGGGTATTCTTCGCGCAGACGATCCTCTCGTTCCCAAGTGGCCTCATCTTCAGAATGGTGCGACCACTGGACTTTGAGAAATTTGATCGCCTTCTGACGTGTGCGGCGTTCAGCTTGGTCGAGAATGCGGACCGGATGCTCCTTATAGGAGAGTTTTTGCTGCAATTCGAGCACTTCATGATCCACAGCTCGGATTGGGTCCTTGAAGCAACGGCGGAGCTGTGACACATGGAACACATCGTGAACCTGAGAAAGGTTCGGCGGTAGCTCCAGTTGGTATGCCACTTTTCCACGCCTTTCGAGAATAGTGAATGGGCCAATATAGCGAGGAGCTAGTTTGCCCTTGATCCCGAAGCGGTGAGCACCCTTCATAGGTGTGACTCGAAGATAAGCCTTTTCGCCAGGTTGATAGACCATGTCTTTATGATGACGGTCATACTGACTCTTCTGACGTGACTGAGCAGTCTTGAGATTCTCACGAATAATGCGGACTTGTTCTTCGGCATCTTGGATAATATCCGGACCGAAGAGTGGACGTTCCCCAGTTTCTGACCAGTTCAGAGGGGTTCGGCACTTTCGTCCATATAACACTTCGAAGGGGGCCATCTTCAGACTAGCTTGATAGCTATT
>NW_025290025.1:0-1074 GCF_018294505.1 Triticum aestivum | reverse complement strand
TGAGCTCAGGCGGCGGCGCGTTTCGGCCATAAAGGGGGCGACGGCTACGGCGATCAAATGAAGCGGGGAAGAGGGGGAAAGGGTGGAGGAGCTCACAGCGATCACGAAGAGGGGCTCGGCTTGCTCGGGGACGGCCGGAGTTCCACGAATTTGGGCGACGGCGACCGGCGGGTCTGAGGTAGGAGATGAGCTCGGGGAGGATGTTCGGGGCTTCTGGAGGGGCGTGGCTCGGTGGAAGAGGAGGAGGGGGTCGAGGCGAAGCTCGAGGGCGTGTCGGAGAGGCTGCGGGATGGCTGCGGCCGCGGTAGCGGCGTCGGCGGCGACGAGCTCCGCTCGGTCGCGGGAGGGAGAGGGAGCAGAGGAGAGGATGGGGACGAGAGAGTGAGCGACGGGTTCCAGGAGGGGTGCGTGGCGTCGCTAGAGAGGCCGGAGGGGAAGCAGGAGGTGGCCGGAAGCAGGAGGTGGCCGGGGCGCGTGGCCGCGCGCACCGGGCGCGTGCCCGTCCTCCTGGCAGAGGAGGAAGGCGACAGGGGAGGCGCTGGTGGGCTGGGCCGGCCAGGGGGGGGGGAGCTGGGCCGGCTCGTGGCGCCAGGTAAGCTGGGCTTCTCTCTCTCTTTTTTTCTATTTACTGTTCTGTTTTATTTTTTTTTCTATTTCTGCAATTTGTTTTTGATTTGTTTTAATATCAAATCATTTTATAAAATCCTGGAAATAATTATGGGTGCTTTCTGAATTATTCCAGTGACCCTTATCAATTTCCAACATTTATTTGAGCATTTAAATTATTTATAATATTTAAATGCCCAAGTCAAATACAATATGATTTAATTCAGTGACCAAATATGCCCTGCAAAAATATAAACCATTTTTGGTAGATGCTTCCACCTCAAACCAGAAATGTTGAACATTTTTAGAGGACATTTTGAGTTCAATGAAAAGGGTTTTATTTTGACCCTAGTTGAATTCATTTGGTGTTAGGGCTTAGTCCATCCCCATCTCAGGTTTAATGAAATTTAAACATGATGTAACACCCTAATGCATGCACTAGACATTGTCAGAACTAGGGATGTGACA
>NW_025290024.1:0-1074 GCF_018294505.1 Triticum aestivum | reverse complement strand
GAATATGTGTATTACTACTATCGAGATTCAATAAAAATAGACCACTCTTCAAGGGTGCATGACCATAAAAGATATTACTCATATAAATAGAACAACCATTATTCTCTGATTTAAATGAATAACCGTCTCGCATTAAACAAGATCCAGATATAATGTTCATGCTCAACGCTGGCACCAAATAACAATTACTTAGGTCTAATATTAATCCCGAAGGTAGATGTAGAGGTAGCGTGCCGACCGCGATCACATCGACTTTGGAACCGTTTCCTACGCGCATCGTCACCTCGTCCTTTGCTAGTGTCCGCTTATTCTGTAGTCCCTGTTTCGAGTTGCAAATATTAGCAACAGAACCAGTATCAAATACCCAGGTGCTACTGCGAGCATTAGTAAGGTACACATCAATAACATGTATATCACATATACCTTTGTTCACCTTGCCATCCTTTTTATCCGCCAAATACTTGGGGCAGTTCCGCTTCCAGTGACCAGTCTGCTTGCAGTAGAAGCACTCAGTTTCAGGCTTAGGTCCAGACTTGGGTTTCTTCTCTTGAGCAGCAACTGGCTTGCTGTTCTTCTTGAAGTTCCCCTTTTTCTTCCCTTTGCCCTTTTTCTTGAAACTAGTGGTTTTGTTAACCATCAACACTTGATGCTCCTTCTTGATTTCTACCTCCGCAGCTTTCAGCATTGCGAAGAGCTCGGGAATAGTCTTGTTCATCCCTTGCATATTATAGTTCATCACGAAGCTCTTGTAGCTTGGTGGCAGTGATTGGAGAATTCTGTCAATGACGCAATCATCCGGAAGATTAACTCCCAATTGAATCAAGTGATTATTATACCCAGACATTTTGAGTATATGCTCACTGACAGAACTGTTCTCCTCCATCTTGCAGCTATAGAACTTATTGGAGACTTCATATCTCTCAATCCGGGCATTTGCTTGAAATATTAACTTCAACTCCTGGAACATCTCATATGCTCCATGACGTTCAAAACGTCGTTGAAGTCCCGATTCTAAGCCGTAAAGCATGGCACACTGAACTATTGAGTAGTCATCAGCTTTGCTCTGCCAGACGT
>NW_025290023.1:0-1075 GCF_018294505.1 Triticum aestivum | reverse complement strand
TTACACTAGTAGAAAAAGAGGCTTCCGTCCAGCCCCATTAGTCGCGAAACTGTAGGAACCGCGACTAATGAAGTCTTTAGTCGCGGTTCGGCAGACGAACCGCGACCAAAGGCTTGGGCCAGGGCGCTCGGTGGCCAGCTGGTGCACGTGAGGGGCTTTAGCCGCGGTTGGCCAGGCCAACCGCGACTAAAGGTGCCCACAGGCCTTTAGTCGCGGTTGGCCTGGCCAACCGCGACTAAAGCTCCTCCCCTATATATACCCGTTCAGCGCACTCACTTAGCCATTTGGTGCCACTTCTCTTCACAAGGGGGTGTAGGTTTGCTTTTGGTTCCTCTTATGCACACAAGGTGTTTGATGAAATGCCCAACAGCGTGAAACAAACATGATATGAAGTGTTGGAGCCACACTTGAGGTTCCTCCTCGATCGCGGTTAGCAACTTGAACCTTTCATGCATGTGTGTCATTGATAAAATATGCATGTGTGTTGTTCATTGTTTAATTTCTATTGTTTATAGCTAGTTACTTTAACAAATGCATGATGGTTAATTATATATTTTATATTATAATAATGCAGATGAATCGACAATGGATGTACGGTAACCAACTCTCCTGCGAGTTCACTACGGGTTTGAAAGATTTCCTCGTAGTGGCTAATGCGAACAAGCAGAAGGGTTTTGTTATCTGTCCATGTGTTGACTGTAAGAATCAGAAGGGTTACTCTTCCTCAAGAGAAGTTCACCTGCACCTGCTTCGGCACGGTTTCATGCCAAGCTATAATTGTTGGACCAAGCATGGAGAAAGAGGGGTTATAATGGAAGAAGATGAAGAAGGGGATGATTTCATCGATGAAAGCTATCTTGCTCATTTCGGTGATACTTTCATGGAGGATGCTGAAGGTGAAGGGGAAGGTGAAGGGGCAGGTGAAGGGGAAGGTGAAGGGGAAGGTGAAGGTGAAGGTGAAGAAGAGGCACGTGATGAGACCGTTGATGATCTTGGTCGGACCATTGCTGATGCACGGAGACGCTGCGAAACTGAAAAGGAGAGGGAGAATTTGGATCGCATGTTAGAGGATCAC
>NW_025290022.1:0-1075 GCF_018294505.1 Triticum aestivum | reverse complement strand
GGTGGCAGGGCGGTGTTGGGCACCCACACGCGGCGCTTCTGAGGACCAACACCGGATGAGGAACCCATGTCACGGCCATGCTTGCGTGTTGCGTCATAATCAGTCTGACCAGTTTCAGCACTGATGGCCTTGTTAACAAGCTTCTGAAAAGATGTGCACTCATGCAGACGGAGGTCGCGGCGAAGCTCAGGACTAAGTCCCTTACGGAACCTTGCTTGCTTCTTGGCATCAGTAGAAACTTCCTCAGTTGCATATCGTGCGAGGTTACCAAACTCCCTGCTGTAAGCATCCACAGAGAGTCGGCCTTGGGTGAAATTGCAAAATTCCTCACGTTTACGGTCCATGAGACCCTCCGGAATGTGATGTTCATGGAAAGCCTCACTGAATTCAGCCCAAGTAGTGACATGGTCCGCTGGGCGCATAGCTCCATAATTCTCCCACCATAGACTGGCGGGGCCTTCAAGATGATATGCAGCAAAGGTGACCTTGTCAGCCTCAGCTACTAGCGCGGAACGCAGCTTGTGAGAGATACTGCGAAGCCAATCATCAGCGTCGAGAGGCTCGATGGAGTGATGGAACGTGGGTGGATGTAATTTGATAAAATCACTGAGTGACACCACGTTAGTCCTCTGATGGTGTGCTGTGTTCTGTTCAATACGCTCCAACAAACGGTTGGTCTCCCGCTTGTTTCTCTCAGCTTCCATCATAACCTCGGCTAGGGAAGGGGGATGAGGCAGATTTGCATCCCTGACTTCACTGCCTTCGGCCTGCTCTTGAGGAGCAGGGTTAGTGCGCGTGTTGACCATCCTAGGTAAACAAGACAATGATTCAGTCAGAATGATAAAATTCCGACATAGGATACAAAATGTAAGGAATAACTCGAAATGCAAGATGATCATCCGTATGACATGGTAGATACAGAAACTGCTTCTTTATTCCATCGTCATACACACCATACAGGGTTTAGTACAAGACCAAACAAAGTACTATTACGGTGAAAAGAGGATTACATCTCATCGGAGGCATCCCAAGCTCCTATACATTATTTTTCTACACCTCCGGAAAGAGTACAAAC
>NW_025290021.1:0-1075 GCF_018294505.1 Triticum aestivum | reverse complement strand
CCTCGTCCGGCGGGTGATCAGACGCCGCCCCCCAATCCACCTCCGGCAAAGAAGCAGAAGCAGTCCTGGATTATTAACCCGGACCCTTATGTACCTAAGACCACAAAGGTACCGGAGCCATCACTGAAGCCTCTCCCCACAAGGCCTTGGGAACGTAGTGCCGAGGAAGTCGACGCGGCCGCGGCTGCTGATTTGGAGAAATGGAAGGCGGACTGCAAGAAGAAAAGAGAGCCCGAGCCCAAGCCAGTATTTTCTGATGAGCAAAAGAAGTGGGCTAAGTCATTTTTGAGCACACCGTCCCAAGCCGCGAAGAATCTGCCTAACGACTATGCACGTGAACTTCGCAGGCAGGCACTCATGTTCAAGGAGAACAAAGAGCGGGAGAAGGCCGAAAGTAAAAAAAGCGGGAAACAAGTTTCCCAGCTCGGGGAACAAAGTAAACAATCGATTGCCCCGCTTATAGTGGAAGCCTTCTGTCCGGATGCCCCCGAGATCATACAAGCTGCGGCAGCACAGGGATTGACTGTAACGAGTGCCAGAGAACAAGCGGCCAACTTAGATATTACTCTTCGTGAACTGTTAGGCCTTGATGAGGCGCCAGTGAAGGAGGTAGTAATTACATATGTCAAGAATGGGCCTCTCGTCGAGCCTGCGCAGGAAAAGGATCTACCTCCACAAATGAAAGGTCTGCTGAAATGGTACAAGGGTTACATAAAAAATAAAAACGCCAAAGAATATATTTATGCGGAAGTTAGACATGAGCATCACTTCAAACATTACTATGTACAAATTGAACTGAGTGAATTGTTCCAGCTTTTCAATCTGCGCGAGCTCGATAAATCTATCATCAGTTGCTACGTTCTGTAAGTGATTTATTAATTTCTACCCCATCTCGTTCATATTGCCTGCACTATATATATGTCCTAACTATATTGTTGTGTCCGCTATTATACATGCAGAATGAAGATTAAGGAATGCAGAGTAAGGAACATCCATGATGTTGGGTTCATTGACCCACACATCGTTAATGGACATGTGTTGGAGCGTTACCCCGCCGACGTGGAGGCAGACCTGT
>NW_025290020.1:0-1075 GCF_018294505.1 Triticum aestivum | reverse complement strand
GCATGTGGGGCACGGGAACCTTCCATGCACACACCAGCCAACGAATAGCGCATACGCCGGCAAGTCATGCGTCGAGTACATGTACCAGACACGCATTATGAAGTTCCGTTTGCTATAGGCATCGTATGTCTTGAACCCATTATCCCAGGCTTCTTGCAATTCGTCCTTAAGCGGTTGCATGTACACATTCATATTTTTCCCCGGATAGTTGGGCCCTGGAATTATCAACGTCAGGAAAATGTTCTTTCTTTGCATAATCTGTCCGGGGGGGAGATTGAGTGGAAAGACAAATACGGGCCAACAACTGTATTGGGCTGCCGTCATACCAAACACACTGAACCCATCCGTGCTGATGCCGACTCGAGGATGCCTCAGATCTGCCGCTTTGTCACCATGTAATTCATCAAACTTTTTCCACGCAACACCATCCGATGTGTGTACAATCATCAGATTCCCATCTGCATCTAGTTCGGTTCTTTTGCCCATTTTGTGCCATGTCATCTGTCTGGCCGTCTCTTCGACCATGAAAAGACGTTGAAGTCTTGGTACGATTGGCATATACCGAAGAACACTAACGGGGATTTTGGTCTGTGTCTTCTCACCCATATCGTTGTCTACCACAACATACCTGGAAGACTTGCAAATGGGACAATAGTTCAAGTCCGCATAGTCAAGCCTAAACAAGACACATCCTTTCTCACAGGCATGTATCTTATCATAGGGCATCTTCAGTGCACGGAGGATTTTGTCCGACTGGTATAGGTTTGCAGGCATTACATGGCCTTTGGGTAGAAAGCGTCCAAATACTGTCATCATTGCATCGTAGCATTCTCTGCCCAAGTTGAACTGAGCCTTCAGAGCCATTACTTGTGAGATGGCATCCAACTGACAAAGCTCAGTGTGCTCATGGAGCGGACGTTTTGAAGACTCCAACATTTCATTGAAGGCCTTTGCAGATTCCTCCATCTCCTCGTCCGAATCCCGAGCATCATCAAAGTCTTGCACCATGTTTTCCATCCCGGTACCATGCTCGTCGGTGCGACGACGATCCACCTCAGCTCGGTCACGTTGGGCA
>NW_025290019.1:0-1075 GCF_018294505.1 Triticum aestivum | reverse complement strand
CCTTTGTTACTCGTTATGGCCAATACGAGTACACCGTCATGTCCTTCGGTTTAACCAACGCTCCAGCCACCTTTTCTCGGTTAATGAACTCAATCTTCATGGAGTATTTGGATAAATTCGTCGTAGTTTATCTCGATGATATACTCATCTACTCCAAGAACGAGGAAGAACATGCCGAACATCTAAGGCTAGTGTTGAAGAAACTTCGAGAGCATCGCCTTTATGCCAAATTTTCTAAATGTGAATTCTGGTTGTCAGAAGTGACCTATCTGGGTCATGTAATATCTGGTAAAGGTATTGCTGTTAACCCTGAGCGAGTTCAAGCCATCCTTGATTGGACTCCACCTGAATCGGTCAAGCAAGTTCGGAGTTTTCTGGGCTTAGCGAGCTATTGTCGTCGCTTTGTCGAGAACTTCTCCAAGGTTGCTAAACCTCTAACCGAACTCCTCAAGAAAGATAAGAAGTTCGAATGGACTCCACAATGTGAGCACAGCTTTCAGGAACTGAAAAGACGCCTGACCTCTGCTCCCGTACTGGTACCGCCAGACTTCTCCAAAGACTTTGTTATCTACTGCGACGCCTCGCGACAAGGGCTAGGTTGCATTCTTATGCAAGATCGACACGTAATTGCTTACGCTTCACGGCAATTGCACCCACATGAGGAGAATTATCCTACTCATGATCTAGAACTTGCAGCCGTAGTCTATGCACTTAAGACCTGGCGACATTACCTCCTCGGTAATCGTTGCGAGATATTCACTGATCACCAAAGCCTGAAGTACATCTTCACCCAACCGGATCTGAATCTCAGGCAAAGACGTTGGGTTGAGTTGATCACAGACTTCGACTTAGGAATAACCTATACCCCAGGGAAAGCCAACGTCATGGCTGATGCGCTAAGTCGTAAATCTTATTGTAACAACCTGATGTTACAACAAAGTCAACCGCTTCTCCATGATGAATTTCGGAAGCTTAACCTTCACATTGTACCTCAAGGTTTTCTTTCCACCTTGGTAGCAAAACCTACTCTTACGGATCAAATCATCGCTGCCCAAAAGCGAGATAAGGGAATATC
>NW_025290018.1:0-1075 GCF_018294505.1 Triticum aestivum | reverse complement strand
AAAAATGTAGATTATAGCAACATGAGTACAAAGGTACTCAGCAAGACTTACATCAGATCCTACGTACATGCATAGTATCAAGAAGGGTTGGTGGAGTTATTGCAGCAAGCCAGCTTTGACTCTTGGCTAGACTATCCTACGATACTCCATTTGAAATAGTTTTGCGCACACGAGTCCACCATTCACCACTTCAATACACTACCGAGGATCCACCTCCGTCTTCCTACGGAAGAGCCATCCTCGGCACTCACACTTATCTTGAGGCTTTTAATAGTTTCCATTTACTTGTCTATGAACTGTATAGGCAACCAAGTAGTCCTTTACCGCGGACGCGGCTATTCGAATAGATCATGTTAACCCTGCAGGGGTGTACTTCTTCATACACGCTCTCACCACTTATCGTCGTTTACACGACATGTACTCGGCAACCTTCAAGCGGAAGCCCAACGTGGGTGTCGGCCACGACCGACCTAATCACCTAAGCTTCCAGTCCAGGTTTATCGCCTATTCGGGTTCCATCCGCAGGGAGTCCGGCCGAGGTTTCCCATACGGCCCCGAACGATGTGAACAGGGTTCCCGAGATACCTAACGGGTATTCGGTACACCCGACCACGTACCTACCGCATCACAGCCCACCCCTACGGTCAGCGCTGTCCACGGCCTCCAGTAGGCTACAAACACCAGAAACTACTTGCAACTCCTGGACGGAGAGCTAGGGTGAATAAGAAGTCGAGAGGGTCCATTGGTTTCGGGCCCAATGCATGGTAGTAGCTGATTCTTAAATCACACATACAGATCTCAGTGCTTAAGGTCGGCTTCAATGAAACAACCCACCATGTACTCCTACATGGCCTCTCATCGATACCTTTACCAAATCGTGTTCACCACACCACTCTCATTACCGACATAATCATTTCACTCTAGCCCATCACCCAGATGAACCAGACCTGACACGACTCTAAGCATAGCAGGCATAGCAAGGTAGGAACAACACATACATATGGCTCAATCAACTCCTACACATGCTAGTGGGTTTCATCTAGTTACTGTGGCAATGACAGGTCATGCAGAGGAA
>NW_025290017.1:0-1075 GCF_018294505.1 Triticum aestivum | reverse complement strand
TCTAGCAACATGACTTCCAAGACAGGATTACGTACCACTCTGAAGTAGTACGCATCCTTGTCATCCCACGAGGTTCGGTAGTGACTTGATCCGAAACTTCATGATCACTATCATAAGCTTCCACTTCAATTGGTGTAGGTGCCACAGGAACAACTTCCTGTGCCCTGCTACACACTTGTTGAAGTGACGGTTCAATAACCTCATCAAGTCTCCACCATCCTCCCACTCAATTCTTTCGAGAGAAACTTTTCCTCGAGAAAGGACCCGATTCTAGAAACAATCCCTTATTGCTTTCGAATCTGAGACAGGAGGTATACCCAACTGTTTTGGGTGTCCTATGAAGATGCATTTTATCCGCTTTGGGTTCGAGCTTATCAACCTGAAACTTTTTCACATAAGCGTCGCAGCCCCAAACTTCTAAGAAATGACAGCTTAGGTTTCTCTAAACCATAATTCATACGGTGTCATCTCAACGGAATTACTTGGTGCCCTATTTAAAGTGAATGTGGTTGTCTCTAATGCCTAACCCATGAATGACAGTGGTAATTCGATAAGAGACATCATGGTATGCATCATATCCAATAGGGTGCAGTTATGATGTTCGGACACATCATCACACTATGGTGTTCCAGGCTGTATTAGTTGTGAAACTATTTCCACAATGTCTTAATTCTGTGCCAAACTCGTGATTCAGATATTCATCTCTATGATCATATCATAGATCTTTTATCCTCTTGTCACGACGATCTTTCAACTTCACACTGAAATTACTTGAACCTTTCAATAATTCAGACTCGTGATTCATCAAGTAAATATACTCAACATCTACTCGAATCATCTGTGAAGTAAGAACATAACGATATTCACTGCATGCCTCAGCACTCATTGGACTGCACACATCAAAATGTGTTACTTCCAACAAGTTGCTATCTTGTTCCATCTTACTGAAAACGAGGCTTTTCAGTCATCTTGCCCATGTGGTATGATTTGCATGTCCCAAGTGATTCAAAATCAAGTGAGTCAAAACGGTCCATTTGCATGGAGTTTCTTCATGCATATACACCAATAGACATGG
>NW_025290016.1:0-1075 GCF_018294505.1 Triticum aestivum | reverse complement strand
TGATGGTAATTTTTCATAATTTTTTGTGATGGAGAAGTATCTGAACACTTCCCTCTACGCGGATTGCTCTTCGCACGTCTACGACTGTGGCCGGCGGCCTCCGGGGGCTAGCATACCGTCAAATCTTGCGTAGGCGGCCTCTCACAAGTCTCGACGTGTTGAGGCGGTTGCAAACGCCCAGCACGCGTCTCCGGGGTGTGCCCCCCCCTCTCACGGACGGCGCCGCCGCCGGCACCTGGAGGGGGAAAACGGACGCGTCGGGTCTACACGGAGGGGATCTTGCTGTGGGCCTGGCCCGGATGTTGCTCCAAAGTGTTCCTATGGGCTGACCTAACACAACCGGGTGGAGAGGTCCACTGGTCAAATCCCGTCCGTGCAAAGTCAAAGGGCTAGATCCCGTGGTCAAACGCTACAGGGTTAGGCGGGACGGGGGCCCTGGGGGGTAGCAATGCCACCGGAGCGTCGCACCGGGCCCTCATACATGCAGGGTGGTGTGGTGGCATGTCCGAAGAGGCGGCACGCGTCTCCGGGGTGTGGCCCCCCTCACGGACGGCAATGACACGGTAGTAGACGTTCTGCGGTAACGATGCAGCGTGAATATTATTAAATACTTGGAGCGCGATAAAATCATGAGTAGGCGGCCTCTCACAAGTCTCGAATTCGGCGTTCCACCACCCTCCCCGTCGACCAGGCCACGGCCTTGGCGGACGAAGCTGCTCGAATTCGGCGCCTCCCCTCCCCTCCCCTCTGTGTGGTTCCGGGAGAGGAGAGGGCCGAGCAGTTTAAAAAAAAATAAAAATCTATATGAAATAATAACACATAAAAAAGGAAAACTATAACTATAAAAAAATTAAAAATCTATATGAAATAAAAAAGAATAAATATATAACTATAAGAAAACATTAAAATAAAAAAGAATAAATATATAACATTGAAAATAATATACACTAAAAATATATTTGAAGACAGTTAATAATATATGCCACGTGTGTAATTAACATGTATACGGCTAGTTTGTAATTAACATGTAAAAAAAAAGAAATACACCTATGCCTACGGCTTAGCCGTCGGCATA
>NW_025290015.1:0-1075 GCF_018294505.1 Triticum aestivum | reverse complement strand
AATAGCGCATACACCGGCAAGTCATGCGTCGAGTACATGTACCAGACACGCATTATGAAGTTCCGTTTGCTATAGGCATCGTATGTCTTGAACCCATTATCCCAGGCTTCTTGCAATTCGTCCTTAAGCGGTTGCATGTACACATTCATATTTTTCCCCGGATAGTTGGGCCCTGGAATTATCAACGTCAGGAAAATGTTCTTTCTTTGCATAATCTGTCCGGGGGGGAGATTGAGTGGAAAGACAAATACGGGCCAACAACTGTATTGGGCTGCCGTCATACCAAACACACTGAACCCATCCGTGCTAATGCCGACTCGAGGATGCCTCGGATCTGCCGCTTTGTCACCATGTAATTCATCAAACTTTTTCCACGCAACACCATCCGATGTGTGTACAATCATCAGATTCCCATCTGCATCTAGTTCGGTTCTTTTGCCCGTTTTGTTCCATGTCATCTGTCTGGCCGTCTCTTCGACCATGAAAAGACGTTGAAGTCTTGGTACGATTGGCATATACGGAAGAACACTAACGGGGATTTTGGTCTGTGTCTTCTCACCCATACCGTTGTCTACCAAAACATACTTGGAAGACTTGCAAATGGGACAACAGTTCAAGTCCGCATAGTCAAGCCTAAACAAGACACATCCTTTCTCACAGGCATGTATCTTATCATAGGGCATCTTCAGTGCACGGAGGATTTTGTCCGACTGGTACAGGTTTGCAGGCATTACATGGCCTTTGGGTAGAAAGCGTCCAAATACTGTCATCATTGCATCGTAGCATTCTCTGCCCAAGTTGAACTGAGCCTTCAGAGCCATTACTTGTGAGATGGCATCCAACTGACAAAGCTCAGTGTGCTCATGGAGCGGACGTTTTGCAGACTCCAACATTTCATTGAAGGCCTTTGCAGATTCCTCCATCTCCTCGTCCGAATCCCGAGCATCATCAAAGTCTTGCACCATGTTTTCCATACCGGTACCATGCTCGTCGGTGCGACGACGATCCACCTCAGCTCGGTCACGTTGGGCAGACTCACCATGAAATGTCCACACCGTATAATCGGGCGTAAAAC
>NW_025290014.1:0-1075 GCF_018294505.1 Triticum aestivum | reverse complement strand
GGATTGCAGGTAAGGTATCAATGACTGTAGCAGCAATGACAGGCTATGCATCAGAATAGGCTTAACGAAAGCAGTAACATGCTACACTACTCTAATGCAAGCAGTATAGAGGAGAATAGGTGATATCTGGTGATCAAGGGGGGGGCTTGCCTGGTTGCTCTGGCAAGAGAGAGGAGTCGTCAGCTCCGTAGTCGAACTGGTCAACAGCAGCGTCGGTCTCGTAGTCTACCGGAGAGAAGAGCGGGAAGAAATAATGAATACAGAGCAAACAAAGCATCACAAAATATAACAAGGCAATACGCAGTGTTCGGTGTGCCCTAACGCGGTAGTAGGTGATACCGGTGAAGGGGGGAAAACATCCGGGAAAGTATTCCCGGTGTTTCGTGTTTTCGGGCAGAGGAGCCGGAGGGGAAAGTTGCGGGTTCGATAGGTTAGAGGGGTGTGGCGGACGAACGGACTGCGTATCCGGAATCGTCTCGTCGTTCTGAGCAACTTTCATGTTGAAAATATTTTAATCCGGATTACGGATTAAAAGATATGATTTTTAAAAGATTTTATTAATTTCTGGAATTTAATTAATTATTTAATTAATTCGAAAATGCATTTATGACATCAGCATGATGTCATGCTGACGTCAGCAGTCAACAGGGTTGACTGAGTCAACCCTGACAGGTGGGTCCCGTTCGTCATACACTGTTAACTAATTATCTTAGTTAAGTTTAATTAATAGTAGTTAATTAGGTTAATTAGTCATTAGGTTTAATTTATCAGGATTAATTAAATTAATTATTTACTTAATTAATTAATCAATTTTATTTATTATTATATATATTTTTTTTTTAAGTCTCTTTTTTTTTATTCCCCCTTTTTTTTTCGTCTTTCTAATTTACAAGGGGGAGGGCCCCACCTGCAAGTGGCTCAGGCCACCTCCCTCCTGTGCACAAACGCACACAGGGAAGGGGCAGGGGCGCGGTGGCCGGACCGGGCTCCGGCGAGGCCGTGTTCGGGGCCGGCAGGACGGAGACGAGGGGCGGCGGGTTCGGGCGCTGGGTGCGGGCGCTCGTGCCCGAGGCCA
>NW_025290013.1:0-1075 GCF_018294505.1 Triticum aestivum | reverse complement strand
AATGAATGACAATGATGTTGGAGATCAGCTGTACATGTTGGCCAAGAAACCATCTTCGACTATAACGATTTTCCAAGGGTACGAGATAAATGGGAATACATTTTACACCATCGCCCAAGATAAAAAGAGCACCAACCAAAACAGTGGTGTCCGCTTTGATGCAGCAACCGAGAATGGGCGAAAGGTCACATATTATGGTTACATAGAGGAGATATGGGAACTTGACTATGGACCCTCCTTTAAGGTCCCTTTGTTCCGGTGCAAATGGTTCAAGCTAACAGGAGGTGGGGTAAAGGTGGACGAGCAATACGGAATGACAATGGTGGATTTCAACAATCTTGGTTACCTTGACGAACCATTCGTCCTTGCCAAAGATGTTGCTCAGGTTTTTTATTTGAAGGACATGAGTAGCAAACCGAGGAAACGGAAAGATAAGAAAACGATCAGTACATCATGCGATGATCCAAAGCGCCATATTGTTCTTTCAGGGAAAAGAAGCATTGTGGGAGTGGAGGACAAGACAGACATGTCAGAAGATTATAATATGTTTGGTGAAATTCCGCCCTTCAAAGTGAACACTGACCCAAGCATTAAGTTAAATGATGAGGATGCTCCATGGATACGGCACAATCGTAAGCAAGCAGGGACACAAGGGAAGAATTGATGTGTAATAATTTATTGTACCAAACTTTGTATTTGGTCGATGAACTGAATGATGTATCAAACCTTTTGTCAAACCTTCAAGGGATCGATGAACTGAATTTTTTGATATATTATTTGTATTTTTAAGATTTTAAAATGAATTAGTTTTATTTTTCTGATTTTTTTGATATATAATTGTATTTTTAAGATTTTAGAATGAATTAGTTTTATTTTTCTGATTTTTTTGATATATAATTGTATTTTTAAGATTTTAAAATGAATTAGAAACAAAATAATATAAACTTTAATAAAATATATAAGTACAAACAAAATAAAATAAATTTTAATAACATAAATAAAATTTATGAAACTAAAATTATCAAAGTATTTTCTGTTCAAAACATTATAAGTAACCTCTAGTATTTTTGAAACT
>NW_025290012.1:0-1075 GCF_018294505.1 Triticum aestivum | reverse complement strand
GCCCGATAGTATAGCAAGGCAGACTGACAAGAATGTAGGGCCAATGATGATAAACTAGCATCCTATACTAAGCATTTAGGATTGCAGGTAAGGTATCAACAGATGTAGCGACAATGTCAGGCTATGCATCAGAATAGGATTAACGAAAGCAGTAACATGCTACACTACTCTAATGCAAGCAGTATAGAGGAGAATAGGCGATATCTGGTGATCAAGGGGGGGGCTTGCCTGGTTGCTCTGGCAAGAGAGAGGGGTCGTCAACAACGTAGTCGATCGGGGCACCCAGCAGCGGCGCCGGTCTCGTAGTCTACCGGAGAGAAGAGGGGGAAGAAATAATGAATACAGAGCAAACAAAGCATCACAAAATATAACAAGGCAATACGCGGTGTTCGGTGTGCCCTAACGCGGTAGTAGGTGATACCGGTGAAGGGGGGAAAACATCCGGGGAAGTATTCCCGGTGTTTCGTGTTTTCGGGCAGAGGAGCCGGAGGGGGAAAGTTGCGGGTTCGATAGGTTAGAGGGGTGTGGCGGACGAACGGACTGCGTACCCGGAATCGTCTCGTCGTTCTGAGCAACTTTCGTGTTGAAAATATTTTAATCCGAGTTACGGATTAAAAGATATGATTTTCTAAAGATTATATTAATTTCTGGAATTTAATTAATTAATTATTTAATTTGAAAATGAATTTATGACGTCAGCATGATGTCATGCCGACGTCAGCAGTCAACAGGGTTGACTTGGTCAACCCTGACATGTGGGTCCCGTTCGTCATTGACTGTTTAGTCTAATTAATGTTTAGCTAATCTAATTACCGTTTAATTAAACTAATTAGTTAATTAGGTTAATCTAATTATGATTAATTAACTTAATTAATTCCTTAATTAATTAATTAATTTAATTATTATTTATTTATTTAATATATATTTTTTTGGTTCCTTTTTTTTTATAAAACCGTTCTGGGGGGTCGGGCCCCACATGTCTGTGGCCCATAGGGGCCAATCGGGCGCCGATAGCGGGCGGGGGCGTCAGACGCACCGGAGCGGGCGCACGCCCAGTACGGGCGGACCCGGCAGG
>NW_025290011.1:0-1075 GCF_018294505.1 Triticum aestivum | reverse complement strand
AGCATTCCTCCCACATTTTCTTATTATTCTTCAAAACAGCCCTAAGCATAGTAGACAACGTTCTATTGACTACTTCAGTTTGTCCATCAGTTTGGGGGTGACAAGTAGTACTAAAAAGCAGTTTAGTCCCCAACTTAGCCCATAAACATCTCCAAAAGTGGCTAAGAAATTTAGTATCACGATCTGAAACAATAGTATTTGGCACACCATGCAAGCGAATAATTTCACGAAAGAACAAATCAGCAACATTAACAGCATCATCGCTTTTATGACATGGTATAAAGTGTGCCATTTTCGAGAATCTATCCACGACAACAAATATGCTATCCCTCCCCTTCTTTGTTCGAGGTAAACCTAAAACAAAGTCCATAGATATATGCTCCCAAGGAACACTAGGTACAGGCAAAGGCATATATAAACCATGAGGATTGAGTCGTGACTTAGCTTTTTGACATGTAGTGCATCGAGCAATAAAACGCTCAACATCCCGTCTCATCTTTGGCCAAAAGAAATGTGTAGCAAGTACGTCCTCCGTCTTCTTCACGCCAAAATGTCCCATTAATCCTCCTCCATGCGCTTCCTGCAACAACAAAAGAGGAACGGAGCTAGCTGGAATGCATAGCTTCTTAGCACGAAACACAAATCCATCGTTAACGACAAACTTGTTCCACATTCTTCCTTCTTTACAATTCTGCATTACATCTTTAAAATCAGCATCATGCACATATTGATCTTTGATGGTCTCCAAACCAAATATTTTGAAGTCAAGTTGTGAAAGCATAGTATAGCGACGAGACAATGCATCAGCAATAACATTTTCTTTTCCCTTCTTGTGTTTAATGACATAAGGGAAAGTCTCAATGAATTCAACCCATTTAGCATGTCTACGATTCAGTTTAGCTTGACTTTTAATATGTTTCAAAGATTCATGATCAGAATGTATAACAAATTCTTTGGGCCATAAATAATGTTGCCATGTTTCTAAAGTCCGAACAAGAGCATATAATTCTTTATCATAAGTAGAATAATTCAGACTAGGCCCACTCAATTTTTCAGAAAAGTATGCAACAGGTTT
>NW_025290010.1:0-1075 GCF_018294505.1 Triticum aestivum | reverse complement strand
TCATACATCACAATTCATCATTCATCACAACTTCTGGCCATATCACATCACATGATCAATCGCTGCAAAAACAAGTTAGACGTCCTCTAATTGTTGTTGCATCTTTTACGTGGCTGCAATTGGGTTCTAGCAAGAACGTTTTCTTACCTACGAATCACCACAACGTGATTTTGTCAACTTCTATTTACCCTTCATAAGGGCCCTGTTCATCGATTCCGCTCCAACTAAGGTGGGAGAGACAGACACCCGCCAGCCACCTTATGCAACTTGTGCATGTCAGTCGGTGGAACCGGTCTCACGTAAGAGTACGTGTAAGGTTGGTCCGGGCCGCTTCATCCCACAATACCGTTGAGCAAGAAAAGACTAGTGGAGGCAAGTAAGATGACAAAATCCACGCCCACAACAAAATTGTGTTCTACTCGTGCAAAGAGAACTACGCATAGACCTAGCTCATGATGCCACTGTTGGGGAACGTTGCAGAAAATTAAAATTTTTCCTACGGTTTCACCAAGATCCATCTATGAGTTCATCTAAGCAACGAGTCTAGGGAGAGAGTTTGCGTCTACATACCACTTGTAGATCGCGTGCGGAAGCTTGCAAGGTGATGATGTAGTCGTACTCGACGTGATCCAAATCATCGATGACCTGCGCCGAACGGACGGCACCTCCGCGTTCAACACACGTACGGAACAGCCACGTCTCCTCTTCTTGATCCAGCAAGGGAGGGAGGAGAGGTTGAGGGAGATGGCACCAGCAGCAGCACGACGGCGTGGTGTTGATGGAGCTGCAGTACTCCGGCAGAGCTTCGCTAAGCACTATGGAGGTGGAGGAGGTGTTGGGGAGGGAGAAGGAGGCAACCAAAGGCCAGGGCGTTCAGGTATGAAGTCCCTCCTCTCCCCCACTATATATAGGGGTGCCAAGGGGGGGTGGCCGGCCCTAGGAGATCCAATCTCCTAGGGGGTGCGGCGGCCAAGGGGGGTTTTCCCTCCCCCCAAGGCACCTAGGAGGTGCCTTACCCTCCTAGGACTCTTGCCCCCCTTGAACCCTAGGCGCATGGGCCTATGTGGGGCTGGTG
>NW_025290009.1:0-1075 GCF_018294505.1 Triticum aestivum | reverse complement strand
CATTGCGTTATAAGATCAGAGGCGATGACCCTGGTGACGATGTTGAGGGCCAGAAACCCAGGAAGAGGGTTCCCGCCAAGGTGATGTGGTATGCTCCTATAATACCACGGTTGAAACGTCTGTTCAGGAACAAAGAGCATGCCAAGTTGTTGCGATGGCACAAAGAGGACCGTAAGTCGGACGGGGAGTTGAGACACACCGCAGATGGAACGCAATGGAGAAAGATCGACAGATGGTTCAAAGATTTTGCAGCTGACGCAAGGAACATAAGATTTGCTCTAAGTACGGATGGCATGAATCCTTTTGGCGAGCAGAGCTCCAGCCATAGCACCTGGCCCGTGACTCTATGCATCTACAACCTTCCTCCTTGGTTGTGCATGAAGCGGAAGTTCATTATGATGCCAGTGCTCATCCAAGGTCCGAAGCAACCCGGCAACGACATCGATGTGTACCTAAGGCCATTAGTGGATGAACTTTTACAGCTGTGGGGTGGTGTCCGTGTGTGGGATGAGCACAAACAAGAGGAATTTGACCTACGAGCGTTGCTTTTCGTAACCATCAACGATTGGCCTGCTCTTAGTAACCTTTCGGGACTGTATAATAAGGGATACAATGCATGCACGCACTGCTTACATGAGACTGAAAGTGTACATTTGCCAAATTGTAAGAAGAACGTGTACCTTGGGCATCGTCGATTTCTTCCGAAAATTCATCCAGTAAGAAAGAAAGGCAAGCATTACAACGGCAAGGCAGATCACCGGCCGAAGCCTGCGGAACGCACTGGTGCTGAGGTATTTGATATGGTCAAGGATTTGAAAGTCATCTTTGGAAAGGGTCCTGGCGGACAATCAGTTCCGAAGGGAGCTGACGGGCACGCAGCCATGTGGAAGAAGAAATCTATATTCTGGGAGCTAGAATATTGGAAAGTCCTAGATGTCCGCTCTGCAATCGACGTGATGCACGTTACGAAGAATATTTGCGTGAACCTCCTAAGCTTCTTGGGCGTGTATGGGAAGACAAATGATACAAAGGAAGCACGGCAGGACCAGCAACGTTTGAAAGACCCTGATGACCG
>NW_025290008.1:0-1075 GCF_018294505.1 Triticum aestivum | reverse complement strand
TGTTTTGTGGTCCCGGAGTCATTTCCATGATTGACGAACCCCGGGGTGCGTTTACATGTCGGTCATCAACACTCACATATTTGCCTGATTCTTGTCCATTTCATGCAATATTACTCAGCGTTTTGCGGACCCAGAGCGATTTCCACGATTGATGAACCCCGGGGTGCGTTTATGTGTCTGTCGTCAACTCTCACAGTTTTGTCCAATTCTGACCCGTTTCGTGGACTATTACTCAACGTTTTGGGGTCCCAAAGCAATTTTCATAGTTGTTGAACCCCAAGATGTGCTTACGTGTTGGTCATCAACACTTGCAGTTGTGGCCGATTCTGGCCCGTTTCATGGTCTATTACTCACCGTTTTTGGGCCCCAAAGCGATTTCCATGGTTGTCGAACTCCAAGGTGCGCTTACGTGTCGCTCATCAACAATCACAGTTCGGGCTGATTCTGGCCCGTTTCTTGGACTATTACTCTGTTTTGGGGTCCCGGAGTCATTTCCACGATTGACGAACCTCGGGGTGCGTTTACGTGTCGATCATCAACACTCACATATTTGGCCGATTCTTGTCCGTTTCGTGGACTATTACTCGCCGTTTTGGGGACCCAGAGCGATTTCCACGATTGATGAACCCCGGGGTGCGTTTATGTGTCAGTTGTCAACATTCACACTTTTGTCCAATTCTGACCCGTTTCGTGGACTATTACTCATCGTTTTCGGGTCCCGAAGCGATTTCCATAGTTGTTGAACCCCAAGGTGTGTTTACGTGTTGATCATCAACACTCGTAGGTTTGGCCGATTCTGGCCCGCTTCATGCTCTATTACTCACCATTTCGGGGACCCGGAATGATTTCCATGGTTATCGAACTCCAAGGTGCGCTTACGTGTCGATCATCAACAGTCGCGGTTTCGGCCGTTTCTTGCCCGTTTCATGGACTATTACTCACCGTTTTGGGGTCCCAAAGCGATTTTCGTTTCACGGACTATTACTCGCCGTTTCGTGCACTATTACTCAGCGTTTTGGGGACCCAGAGCGCTTTCCATGATTGATGAACCCCGGGGTGCGCTTATGTGTCTGTC
>NW_025290007.1:0-1075 GCF_018294505.1 Triticum aestivum | reverse complement strand
GAGTAATAGTGCATGAAAAGAACCAGAATTGGCCAAAATTGTGAGTGTTGAGAACTGACACGTAAATGCACCCCGGGGTTCGTCCGTTGTGGAAATCACTCTTGGGCCCCAAAACTGAGTAATAGTCCATGAAACGGGCCAGAATCGGCCAAAACTATGAGTGTTGATGACCGACACCCAAACGCACCCCAGGGTTTATCAATCGTGGAAATCACTCCGGGGCCCCAAAACACTTAGTAATAGTCCAAGAGACGGGCCAGATTCGGCCAAAAGTACGAGTGTTGATGACTGATACGTAAGCGCACCTTAGGGTTCAACAACCGTGGAAATCGCTTTGGGACCCAAAAACGGTGATTAATAGTCCCCGAAACGGGCCAGAATCGGCCAAAATTGCGACTGTAGACGACGGACAGGTAAACGCATCGCGGGGATCGTCAGTCGTGGAAATAGCTCTGGGACCCCAAAATGGTGAGTAATAGTCCATGAAAGAGCCCAAAATCGAACAAAATTAGGATTGCTGGTGAACAACACGTAAGCGCACCCCGGGGTGCGTCAATCATGGAAATCGCTCCGAGACACCAAAACAATGAGTAATAGTCCATGAAACAGGCCAGAGTCGGCCAAAACTGCCAGTGTGGATGACCGACACATAAATGCACCCCAGGGATCGTCAATCGTGGAAATCGCTCTAGGACCCCAAAACGGTGAGTAATAGTGCATGAAAAGAACCAGAATTGGCCAAAATAGTGAGTGTTGATAACCGACACGTAAATGCACCCCGGGGTTCGTCCGTTGTGGAAATCACTCTTGGGCCCCAAAACTGAGTAATAGTCCATGAAACGGGCCAGAATCGGCCAAAACTATGAGTGTTGATGACCGACACGCAAACGCACCCCAGGGTTTATCAATCGTGGAAATCACTCCGGGGCCCCAAAACACTTAGTAATAGTCCAAGAGAAGGGCCAGATTCGGCCAAAAGTACGAGTGTTGATGACTGATACGTAAGCGCACCTTAGGGTTCAACAACCGTGGAAATCGCTTTGGGACCCAAAAACGGTGATTAATAGTCCACGAA
>NW_025290006.1:0-1075 GCF_018294505.1 Triticum aestivum | reverse complement strand
CTATTGGTTATTGACCGGAGACGTGTCTCGGTCATGTCTACATTGTTCTCGAACCCGTAGGGTCCGCACGCTTAAGGTTACGATGACAGTTATATTATGAGTTTATGCATTTTGATGTACCGAAGGTTGTTCGGAGTCCCGGATGTGATCACGGACATGACGAGGAGTCTCGAAATGGTCGAGACATAAAGATTGATATATTGGAAGTCTATGTTTGGACATCGGAAGTGTTCCGGGTGAAATCGGGATTTTACCGGAATACCGGGAGGGTTACCGGAACCCCCCGGGAGCTATTTGGGCCATAGTGGGCCTTAGTGGAAAAGAGAAGGGGCTGCCCTAGATGGGCTGCGCGCCCCCCCTTCCCCTAGTCCTATTAGGACTAGGAGAGGTGGCCGGCCCCCTCCTCCTCTTTTCCCCTCCGAGGAATCCTAGTTGGACTAGGATTGGGGGGAGGAATCCTACTCCCAGAGGGAGTAGGACTCTCCTGCGCCTCCCTCTATGGCCGGCCAGCCTCCCCCCTCTACTCCTTTATATACGGAGGCAGGGGACACCTCTAGACACACAAGTTGACACAAGTTGATCCACGTGATCGATTCCTTAGCCGTGTGCGGTGCCCCCTGCCACCATATTCCTCGATAATACTGTAGCGGAGTTTAGGCGAAGCCCTGCTGCTGTAGTTCATCAAGATCGTCACCACGCCGTCGTGCTGACGAAACTCTTCCCCGGCACTTTGCTGGATCGGAGTCCGGGGATCGTCATCGAGCTGAACGTGTGCTCGAACTCGGAGGTGCCGTAGTTTCGGTGCTTGATCGGTTGGATCGTGAAGACGTACGACTACTTCCTCTACGTCGTGTCATCGCTTCCGCAGTCGGTCTGCGTTGGGTACGTAGACAACACTCTCCTCTCGTTGCTATGCATCACATGATCCTGTGTGCGCGTAGGAAATTTTTTGAAATTACTACGAAACCCAACAGTGGCATCCGAGCCTAGGTTATTTATGTTGATGTTATATGCACGAGTAGAACACAAGTGAGTTGTGGACGATACAAGTCATACTGCCTACCAGCATGTCATA
>NW_025290005.1:0-1075 GCF_018294505.1 Triticum aestivum | reverse complement strand
TGTGTCCTAATGCAAGACCGCAAAGTGATTGCTTATGCCTCTCGACAATTGCGCCCTCACGAAGAGAACTACCCAGTTCATGACCTCGAACTTGCTGCAGTCATTCATGCGCTGAAGCAGTGGCGACATTACCTTCTCGGTAATCGTTGCGAGATCTTCACTGACCACCAAAGTCTGAAGTATCTGTTTACTCAGCCAGATCTGAACCTCCGCCAGCAGAGATGGATGGAGCTTGTTGCAGACTTTGACTTGGGTATTTCCTATACGCCAGGCAAGGCTAATGTAATGGCTGATGCCTTGAGCCGCAAGTCTTACTGCAACCACCTTCAGGTTCACAAAGTTCAGCCCTCGCTTGTGGAGGAATTCAGGAAGCTGAACCTCCATATTGTTCCTCCGGGTGCACTCATTCCCCCTCCTAAGGAGTTTGGCAAGGTGAACCTCCACGTTGTTACCCAGGGTTCTCTCAATACCCTAGTTGCTAAACCAGATCTCGAGGACAGCATCAAAAGGCTACAGCAGTATGACTCTGAAGCCTACAAGATTAAGTGCTACCTCGCAGAAGGAAAGCCCTCATTCTTCACCATTGCTGAAGATGGCACCCTATACTTCAAGGGCCGCCTAGTGGTGCCATGTACAGAGAAAAACCTGGATATGACACAGGAAGTTATGAAAGAAGCTCATGATACGCCTCTGTGTATCCATCCTGGTAGTACAAAGATGTATCAAGACATCCGACAGAGATTCTGGTGGTCTAATATGAAGCAAGACATTGCTCGTTATGTTGCTGAGTGTGACGTTTGCCGTCGTATCAAAGCAGAACATCAAAGGCCTGCTGGAACTCTGCAACCTATCTCTATTCCTGAATGGAAATGGGACCATGTTGAGATGGACTTCGTCACTGGATTTCCCAAATCACAGAAAGGTAATGATGCTATTCTTGTCGTCATTGACCGGCTTTCCAAAGTTGCACATTTCCTGGCAGTCAAAGAAACGATCACTGCTAGCCAGTTGGCAACGCTCTATATGTCCAGGATTGTTTCACTCCACGGTATTCCATTGGTTATCAGTTCAGACC
>NW_025290004.1:0-1075 GCF_018294505.1 Triticum aestivum | reverse complement strand
CCCCGGTTTCTGACCAGTTAAGGGGTGTTCGACACCGTCGTCCATAGAGAACTTCAAAAGGGGCTTTACCCAAGCTAGATTGATAGCTGTTGTTGTAAGCGAATTCGGCAAATGGAAGGCACTTCTCCCAATCCATTCCGAATGAGATAACAGAGGCTCGAAGCATGTCTTCTAGAATCTGGTTGACGCGTTCTACTTGGCCACTCGATTGAGGGTGAAAAGCGGTGCTAAAGGAAAGGCGGGTTCCCATAGCATTTTGGAAACTTTCCCAAAATCGAGAGGTGAAAAGACTTCCTCGATCCGAGTTAATTTCCAAAGGAACACCATGGAGAGACACTATTCGGGAGATGTATAAGTCTGCCAATTGACTAGCAGTTATACTCTCACGAACAGGTAAGAAATGGGCTACCTTGGAAAGACGATCGACAACGACGAAGATAGCATTATTCCCTCTCTTGGTCCTGGGAAAACCAGTAATGAAATCCATACCAATTTTATCCCATTTCCATTCAGGAATAGCTAGGGGTTGAAGGGTGCCAGCAGGCCGTTGATGCTCTGCTTTTACACAACGACAGACGTCGCAATTAGCAATATACTGAGCAATTTCTCTCTTCATCCTAGTCGACCAGAACCTCTGGCGTAGGTCCTGATACATCTTGGTACTACCGGGATGAATGGTGAGAGGAGATTCATGAGCTTCCTTAAGGATCAATCGTCTCAGGTTTCGCACCTTGGGAACCACTAGTCGATTACCGAAGTATACGACCCCTTGATCATCAATGGAGAAATAGTTCGCAACTCCTTTCTTGATGTTTCTCTTGATGCGGGAAATTCCCGGATCTACCTTCTGTGCTTTGATGATCTGATCCGTAAGGGTAGGTTTTGCCACCAAGGTGGAAAGAAAACCTTGAGGAACAATGTGAAGGTTAAGCTTCCGAAATTCCTCATGGAGAAGCGGTTGACTTTGTTGTAACATCAGGTTGTTACAATAAGATTTACGACTTAGCGCATCAGCCATGACGTTGGCTTTCCCTGGGGTGTAAGTTATTCCTAAGTCGAAATCTGTGATCAACTC
>NW_025290003.1:0-1075 GCF_018294505.1 Triticum aestivum | reverse complement strand
TTGTGAAAGTTCTTCGTGCTGAGACACCACGTGATGATCGGGTGTGATAGGTTCTACGTTCAAATACAACGGGTGCAAAACAGTTGCACACGCGGAATACTCAGGTTATACTTGACGAGCCAAGCATATACAGATATGGCCTCGGAACACGGAGACCGAAAGGTCGAGTGTGAATCATATAGTAGATATGATCAACATAACGATGTTCACCATTGAAAACTACTCCATCTCACGTGATGATCGGTTATGGTTTAGTTGATTTGGATCACGTAATCACTTAGAGGATTAGAGGGATGTCTATCTAAGTGGGAGTTCTTTAATTAATTTGATTAACTGAACTTAAACTTATCATGAACTTAGTACCTGATAGTATCTTGCTTGTTTATGTTGATTGTAGATAGATGGCTCGTGCTGTTGTTCCGTTGAATTTTAATGCGTTACTTGAGAAAGCAAAGTTGAAAGATGATGGTAGCAATTACATGGACTGGGTCCGTAACTTGAGGATTATCCTCATTGCTGCACAGAAGAATTACGTCCTGGAAGCACCGCTGGGTGCCAGGCCTGCTGTAGGAGCAACGCCGGATGTTATGAACGTCTGGCAGAGCAAAGCTGATGACTACTCGATAGTTCAGTGTGCCATGCTTTACGGCTTAGAATCGGTACTTCAACGACGTTTTGAATGTCATGGAGCATATGAGATGTTCCAGGAGTTGAAGTTAATATTTCAAGCAAATGCCCGGATTGAGAGATATGAAGTCTCCAATAAGTTCTATAGCTGCAAGATGGAGGAGAACAGTTCTGTCAGTGAGCATATACTCAAAATGTCTGGGTATAATAATCACTTGATTCAATTGGGAGTTAATCTTCCAGATGATTGCGTCATTGACAGAATTCTCCAATCACTGCCACCAAGCTACAAGAGCTTCGTGATGAACTATAATATGCAAGGGATGAACAAGACTATTCCCGAGCTCTTCGCGATGCTGAAAGCTACGGAGGTAGAAATCAAGAAGGAGCATCAAGTGTTGATGGTCAACAAGACCACTAGTTTCAAGAAAAAGGGCAAAGGAAAGAA
>NW_025290001.1:0-1075 GCF_018294505.1 Triticum aestivum | reverse complement strand
AAAACAATAGATACTTTCGGAGATACCTGTAGTGCACCTTTATAGTCACCCAGTTACGTTGTGACGTTTGATACACCCAAAGCACTCCTACGGTATCCAGGAGTTACACGCTCTCATGGTCGAAGGAAGAGATACTTGACATTGGCAAAGCTCTAGCAAATGAACTACACGATCTTTTGTGCTAGTCTTAGGATTGGGTCTTGTCCATCACATCATTCTCCTAATGATGTGATCCCGTTATCAACGACATCCAATGTCCATAGCCAGGAAACCATGACTATCTGTTGATCACAACGAGCTAGTCAACAAAAGGCTCACTAGGGACATATTGTGGTCTATGTATTCACACGTGTATTACGATTTCCGGATAATACAGTTATAGCATGAATAAAAGACAATTATCATGAACAAGGAAATATAATAATAACTAATTTATTATTGCCTCTAGGGCATATTTCCAACAGGAACCCGCCTTGCAATGCCGAAGACAATATGCACGTCGGACTCGTCGTCATTGAAGCCTGGTTCAGGGGCTACTGAGGGAGTCCTGGATTAGGGGTTGTCCGAATAGCCGAACAATCACCGTTGGCCGGACTCCTAGACTATGAAGATACAAGATTGAAGACTTCTTCCCGTGTCCGGATGGGACTTTCCTTGGCGTGGAAGGCAAGCTTGGCGATACGAATATGTAGATCTCCTACCATTGTAACCGACTCTGTGTAACCCTAACCCTCTCCGGTGTCTATATAAACAAGAGGTTTTAGTCCGTAGGACGAACAACAATCATACCATAGGCTAGCTTCTAGGGTTTAGCCTCTCTGATCTCGTGGTAGATCTACTCTTGTACTACCCATATCATCAATATTAATCAAGCAGGAGTAGGGTTTTACCTCCATCGAGAGGGCCCGAACCTGGGTAAAAATATCGTGTCCCTTGTCTCCTGTTACCATCCGCCTAGACGCACAGTTCGGGAACCCCTACCCGAGATCCGCCGGTTTTGACACCGACACCCGTAGTCATATAAATGTGCCGCTCACCTTGCCTATTCCCGAAAGTTGTGGCGTGATGCGTGCTA
>NW_025290000.1:0-1075 GCF_018294505.1 Triticum aestivum | reverse complement strand
TAAAGTCCGAAGTCTCATCCCGACTTGTGGGGGAATCATAGTCTTCATCATCCTTTCCTCACTAGGACAATGCTCTAATAATGGAGATCATCACACTTTTATGGATTTACAACTCAAAACTAGGACAAGATATGACTCTATGTGAATGCCTCCGGCGGTATACCGGGATATGCAATGAATCAAGAGCGACATGTATGAAGATTATGATGGTGGCTTTGCCATAAATACGATGTCAACTACATGATCATGCAAAGAGCAATATGACAATGATGAAACGTGTCATAATAAACGGAACGGTGGAAAGTTGCATGGCAATATATCTCGGAATGGCTATGGAAATTCCATAATAGGTAGGTATGGTGGCTGTTTTGAGGAAGGTATATGGTGGGTGTATGGTACCGGTGAAAGTTGCACGATACAAAAGAGGCTAGCAATAATGGAAGGGTGAAAGGGTGCGTATAATCCATGGACTCAACATTAGTCAAAAGAACTCATATACTTGTTGTAAAAATTTAGAAGTCATCAAAAACCAAAGCACTACGCACATGCTCCTAGGGGGATAGATTGGTAGGAAAAGACCATCGCTCGTCCCCGAGAGTCACTCATAAGGAAGACATTCAATAAATAAAATTGTGCTCCAACTTCATCACAAAGCGGTTCACCATACGTGCATGCTACAGGAATCACAAACTTCAACACAAGCATTCTTTAAATTCATAATCACTCAACTAGCATGACTTTAATATCACTACCTCCATATCTCAAAACAATTATCAAGCATCAAATTGATCATAGCATCCAATTCACTTTCTATGATAGTTTTTATTATACCCAACTTGGATGCTCATCATTCTAGGACCAAATTATAACCAAAGCAAATACCATGCTGTTCTAAAATACTGTCAAAATAATATAAGTGAAGCATGAGAGACTAGAAATTTCTTCAAAATTAATCCACCACCATGCTCTAAAAGATATAAGTGAAGCACTAGAGCAAAAACTATCAAGCTCAAAAGATATAAGTGAAGCACATAGAGTATTCTAGCAAATTCTAATCAAATAGGCTTCTCCCAAA
>NW_025289999.1:0-1075 GCF_018294505.1 Triticum aestivum | reverse complement strand
AGAAGATAGAGAGAATATGAAAGATGTTCCCTATGCATCAGCCATAGGCTCTATCATGTATGCAATGCTGTGTACTAGACCTGATGTGTGCCTTGCTATAAGTTTAGCAGGGAGGTACCAAAGTAATCCAGGAATGGATCACTGGACAGCGGTCAAGAACATCCTGAAATACCTGAAAAGGACTAAGGATATGTTTCTCGTATATGGAAGTGACAAAGAGCTCATCGTAAAAGGTTACGTTGATGCAAGCTTTGACACTGATCCGGACGATTCAAAATCGCAAACCGGATACATGTTTACATTAAACGGTGGAGCTGTCAGTTGGTGCAGTTCTAAACAAAGCGTCGTAGCGGGATCTACATGTGAAGCGGAATACATAGCTGCTTCGGAAGCAGCAAATGAAGGAGTCTGGATGAAGAAGTTCATATCCGATCTAGGTGTCATACCTAGTGCATTGGGTCCAATGAAAATCTTTTGTGACAATACTGGTGCAATTGCCTTGGCAAAGGAATCCAGATTTCACAAAAGGACCAAACACATCAAGAGACGCTTCAACTCCATCCGGGATCTAGTCCAGGTGGGAGACATAGAGATTTGCAAGATACATACGGATCTGAATGTTGCAGACCCGTTGACTAAGCCTCATCCACGAGCAAAACATGATCAGCACCAAAGCTCCATGGGTGTTAGATTCATTACAGTGTAATCTAGATTATTGACTCTAGTGCAAGTGGGAGACTGAAGGAAATATGCCCTAGAGGCAATAATAAAGTTATTATTTATTTCCTTATAATCATGATAAATGTTTATTATTCATGCTAGAATTGTATTTTCCGGAAACATAATACATGTGTGAATACATAGACAAACAGAGAGTCACTAGTATGCCTCTACTTGACTAGCTCGTTAATCAAAGATGGTTATGTTTCCTAACCATGAACAATAAGTTGTTATTTGATTAACGAGGTCACATCATTAGTAGAATGATCTGATTGACATGACCCATTCCATTAGCTTAGCACCTGATCGTTTAGTATGTTGCTATTGCTTTCTTCATGACTTATACATGTTCCTA
>NW_025289998.1:0-1075 GCF_018294505.1 Triticum aestivum | reverse complement strand
GATGCATAGATATGCTGAGCTTGTGTATATATGAATCTTTTGAGTTGTTGATAGTGAATGTTGGCTATGAATATGAACGTGTCCTGTGAACCTGAGTTTGATATGAATTGCAACAGAACCAGTTATAACCCTTCTCCTCCTCTCAATCTGCGACTCCACTACCGCGTTTTCCCATCTCCGAGTCATTCCAGTCCGGGGCCTCGTCGTCGTCCATCGCCTCGCTGTGTTTGGTGCGGCGTGGTCAACAAACAAGAGTCATCGAAAGAGGACTGTACGTGGAGAGCCTGACGGCTGGGACCGACGAGGTCCATGGTCGCACGCAAGGAAAGTTCCTCCTTATTAAGCTGGAAAAAATGTCACCTCCACCTGACAGCTAGGACCCACCGGCTGTATCTTTGCACGGAAGGAAGTGCCTCCTTGTTTTGCAAAAAAAAATTATTCATCCCGTTGACAGCTGGGACCTGTCAGATTTGGTGACTGGCTTGTGGGCCTGTTAAGAGGATGTGTACGCACGGCTTTGTCAACTTAATCAACAAATGATTCTAGCAGCTGGACCGTTGGATGTTAATCCAACAGCCGTGCTCCTTCTTAAACCTCTGGTCTTGCTCCTGTCTCCCACGGGCGGCACCGCCGCTAAGCTGCCGCGCACCCGAACCAGTGAAGTTTCCCACTCCTCTCCATCTGCGACTCCACTACCCCGTCTTCCCCATCTCCAGGTCGTTCCAGTCTGGGTGCGCTCGGCTCGGTGTGGTCAACGTGGTCAACAACTGAGAGTCATCGGAAGATGACTGTATGTGAGAGGCTGACAGTGGGGATGCACCACGCCCATGGACGCATGCATGCAACGAAATGCGGTGAGGTCAACGTGGTCAAGGAACGACTTCCATCGTAAGTATATTGTACGTGGAGAGTCTCAGCTGGGTCCACGGCCGCAGCAAGTAAGTGCCTCCTTATTACGCGGAAAATAATGATTCCTCCAACTTACAGCAGGGACCCACTGGACGGGCCACCGTATTTTGTGAAAAAACTGTTTGCCCCCTGACTGCTGGGAACCACCTGACGGGCCACCATATTT
>NW_025289997.1:0-1075 GCF_018294505.1 Triticum aestivum | reverse complement strand
AGGAAGAAGCCTTCACGGTATTGAAAGATAAGTTGACACATGCTCCTTTACTCCAACTTCCTGATTTTAATAAGACTTTTGAGCTTGAATGTGATGCTAGTGGAATTGGATTAGGAGGTGTGTTATTACAAGATGGCAAACCTGTTGCTTACTTTTCTGAAAAATTGAGTGGGCCTAGTCTGAATTATTCTACTTATGATAAAGAATTATATGCTCTTGTTCGGACTTTAGAAACATGGCAACATTATTTATGGCCCAAAGAATTTGTTATACATTCTGATCATGAATCTTTGAAACATATTAAAAGTCAAGCTAAACTGAATCGTAGACATGCTAAATGGGTGGAATTCATTGAGACTTTCCCTTATGTCATTAAACACAAGAAGGGAAAAGAAAATGTTATTGCTGATGCATTGTCTCGTCGCTATACTATGCTTTCACAACTTGACTTCAAAATATTTGGTTTGGAGACCATCAAAGATCAATATGTGCATGATGCTGATTTTAATGATGTAATGCAGAATTGTAAAGAAGGAAGAATGTGGAACAAGTTTGTTGTTAATGATGGATTTGTGTTTCGTGCTAACAAGCTATGCATTCCAGCTAGCTCCATTCGTCTTTTGTTGTTGCAGGAGGCGCATGGAGGAGGATTAATGGGACACTTTGGCGTGAAGAAGACGGAGGACGTACTTGCTACACATTTCTTTTGGCCAAAGATGAGACGGGATGTTGAGCGTTTTATTGCTCGCTGCACTACATGTCAAAAAGCTCAGTCACGACTCAATCCTCATGGTTTATATATGCCTTTGCCTGTACCTAGTGTTCCTTGGGAGGATATATCTATGGACTTTGTTTTAGGTTTACCTCGAACAAAGAAGGGGAGGGATAGCATATTTGTTGTCGTGGATAGATTCTCGAAAATGGCACACTTTATACCATGTCATAAAAGCGATGATGCTGTTAATGTTGCTGATTTGTTCTTTCGTGAAATTATTCGCTTGCATGGTGTGCCAAATACTATTGTTTCAGATCGTGATACTAAATTTCTTAGCCACTTTTGGAGATGTTTATGGGC
>NW_025289996.1:0-1075 GCF_018294505.1 Triticum aestivum | reverse complement strand
GGGGCAAGAAGCTGGTGTTGATTCAATCTGTATTATGTCCACACATGTGGGATCAAATAGCGCTGTACGCAACATGCGGGTTCCAGCCAGTTTGCAGTTGTGTAGCTGAAACTAAAGAAGATTGGATACTGAGCAAATAATGCCTTTGAGATACACAAATTCAGACACGCGATTATAGTGTCAGATAAATGGTATGCATGTTTCTCGCGGCGATCCTGACGATTAGGAGCCTGTAAAACCTGCTACTCCGGTAAATTGAGGAAAACAAATGAAACTAACAAGACACATTGTTTCGATACAATTTTTACTCACTAGCCGTTAATTTGAGTTTCTGCGTTGCGAACAGAGTTCAGCCCAAGTTACAATTGTTTCTTATTTTTTGTATGTATGTACTCTTGCCAACTCTGGTATTCACGGCTCATAACTACTTACATTCTTGTTCTTCTTATAATTTTTGTTTTTCGCGAAATCACTTAGTACATTCTTCAGTACTAGCATGTCTTCAAAATTTCTGATGCTGCACAGCAGGACGGGTGTTGTGTCATATTTGTTACTCCAACCTGCTGCTGCACCCTGGTATGAAACTGAGCAACTCCGAACCCTCTTCTCGATGCTCTTCCGTAGGTAGAATCGTCCAAGCACATACATTACACAGAACCAGCTGAACCATTCCTTGTGGCAGACATCCCTGTTCCTAACTGAATTAACACATCTATGTGCCAAACCGAAGCAATGTGTGTCTAACTTGTGGGGACATGTGTTCAGAACTATCAGAGTCATGGAAGGAACTGACTTAGGTTTTCTTAAAAGATTTTTTTTCAACTCCAGAAAAATACGATCATATATGTTTTGATTCAACACCAGCGGGGCAAGAAGCTGGTGTTGATTCAATCTGTATTATGTCCACACATGTGGGATCAAATAGCGCTGTACGCAACATGCGGGTTCCAGCCAGTTTGCAGTTGTGTAGCTGAAACTAAAGAAGATTGGATACTGAGCAAATAATGCCTTTGAGATACACAAATTCAGACACGCGATTATAGTGTCAGATAAATGGTATGCATGTTTCTCGCGG
>NW_025289995.1:0-1075 GCF_018294505.1 Triticum aestivum | reverse complement strand
GCGAAATGCATGTCGACTTCGAGGGTCGACTCGTCGACTTTGAAAGAGCAAAGCTAGTCGCGCTACAACACATAGACGTGGTCGATCCTTGGGTGGTAGAGCACAAAACCTTTATTGAGAAGACGTACAATGACCAAGGCCAACAGAGGACGGACGGAGATATAATCAAAGAGCACAACTCATGTTTCACGCGTTGGTTCAAGCAGAAGCTTCTGTCGTACCCTTTACATGAGGCTTCTTCCGCGGAAGAACAACTCATATTCACCTTGTCACAGGGCGCCGAGCACAACCTGATGACCTATGAGGCGTACGATATCAACGGCTACACATTCTACACTGAGAACAAGGACATGAAGAGCGATGGTTATCAGAACTCCGGGGTAACGACGGAATCCTACACCGGCAATGACAAGGACAGATACTACGGAAGGATCAAGGAGATCTGGGAGCTGAGCTACGCTGGAGAGCAGGTCCCGATGTTCCGTGTCAGATGGGCCAAGAGCGTCCTAAAAGAAGACTGGTATTTCACCACCATGGTTATACCCGAAGCCAAATCCAAGACCGCGGGCGCAAACGTCACCGCGAAAAATTAGCCATGGGTACTGGCTTCCCAAGTGGACCAATGCTTCTTCATTACCGACCCGTCAAAGCCCAGTTGTGTTGTCATGAGGAGAGGCAAAAGGAAGATCATCGGAATGGATGGAGTACCCAATGAGCAAGACTTCGACAAGTACGGCGACCCGAAGATCGAACATGACGACGACGATGAAGTAGGAGCACACACCACAAGAAGAAGCAAGGACGTCCGTTCCACAGAAGAACTCCATTTGCGAAAAAGAAGGGCAAGAAGATTGTGAACAGATAGCTAGCTAAGATCGATTGTATTTAAATTGTAGCCTTCATTTCTCGGGCACTTTTTGATATCATGAATATTTTTAAATTTCATGGGCACTTTTTGAATTCATGAATATTTTTTAAAATTTGATGATATTTTTTCATATTAAATATGAAAAAATATTGAATATTCATGAGGACACTCGATCTCGACCCCCTCCCTCTCGATAGCTATCCCCCT
>NW_025289994.1:0-1075 GCF_018294505.1 Triticum aestivum | reverse complement strand
CGAGGCGTGGCGTGGCGTGGCGAGGCGGGCGGCGGAGGAGGAGCGCGCGTGGATGTCCCTCTTGTTCTCATGCTCATACAAGTGGGGAAGGAGCCTCCCTTATAAGGAGGTCCAACTCCCTCTAAACTAGCAATGTGGGACTAAACTTTAGTAGTATCCCTTGCCTTGCACAAATGGGCTAAGTGGGCCTCTAGGATTTATTAGGAATTTCTGAAATAGTTATTGGCCTGCCCCAATATAGACTAAATTCCAGCAATCCCCCACCAGATCCTAGAGGCACACAGAAATTTGCCTTTGGTTCCAAAACACTGTTTTATATACCGGTATTGCAGTGGAGACTGTTAAGTTGAACTTCCACCTAGAGCTCTATGCTACACTAGTAAGCAACTTAAACAGTGGACTGGGCCTTGAACTGCAAGTTTTCTGCGAATCTAGCTTCACATAAAGTCTTGACCGATACGTGGCTACCGTGGGTCTTCCCCGCGGGTGGAGCTTATGCGTCATACTCCATGACCTTTCATGAGTTTACTAGAGAGAACTCTACTCTCATAGATTGCGACGTTTGACAATCAGACTCATATAGGTGTGTTTTCCAAAAGATGTTCTGCAGGACAACATCTCTGCTTCAAAGAGCCACTTAGAACACATTAAGATATACATCAACCTGCCATGCAGATTAGGAGAGTATTGCATCTTCATGGAGTGGTATTTTTAAAAATAAGGATACTCTCCTCCCAGTTGACCAACAGCTTGTCTTCCACATCTAATTCACGGGATCTCCGATCACAAAGAATAGGTTACCACTGTGAACAACTCATATTGTGGGTCTCATACCCATCTCCCTCGATGCATTATCTATCACATTACGTGATAGACCCTTAGTGAAAGGATCTGCCAGATTTTTAGACGTTTGGATATAATCCAATGCAATAACTCCGGAGTTTCTCATTTTCCTGACAGACTTCAACCTTCTCTGAACGTGTCTTGATGACTTCATGTTATCCTTAGAGCTGTTCACTTTCGTGATCACAGTTTGATTGTCACAGTTCATAAGGATACCCGGTACAGGTTTCTC
>NW_025289993.1:0-1075 GCF_018294505.1 Triticum aestivum | reverse complement strand
ATTGCATTCTACTACTAAGATGTGCCCTTTTGAAGTTGTGTATGGTTTCCTACCTCGTGCACCTATTGATTTGTTGCCTCTTCCATCTTCGGAGAAGGTTAATTTTGATGCTAAACAACGTGCTGAATTGATTTTAAAAATGCATGAGTTAACTAAGGAAAACATTGAGCGCATGAATGCTAAATATAAACTTGCTGGAGATAAGGGTAGAAAACATGTTGTGTTTGCACCTGGAGATCTTGTTTGGTTACATTTGCGTAAGGATAGATTTCCTGATTTGTGCAAATCAAAGTTAATGCCACGTGCTGATGGTCCCTTTAAGGTGTTAGAGAAAATAAATGATAATGCATATAAACTTGAGCTGCCTGCAGATTTTGGGGTTAGTCCCACTTTTAACATTGCAGATTTGAAGCCTTATTTGGGTGAGGAAGATGAACTTCCATCGAGGACGACTTCATTTCAAGAAGGGGAGGATGATGAGGACATCAATACAATTGTTACACCCACAGCCCCTGCTGCTATACATACTGGACCAATTACTAGAGCTCGTGCACGCCAACTAAATTACCAGGTACTTTCGTTTCTTGGAAATGATTCTAATGTTCATGAGAATATGATGCTGCCTAAATTGGATACATTTGTTTTGCTTACAAATGAAGGGCCTAGCTTGGAGAAGGATGAACATTGGAGCAAGAACAAGCATGGAGATGATGGCATGCGCAAGGGGAACAAGAACGGAGTTACAAGTGATGATTTCAGGACTTTGAAGCCACCATAATGGGTGCATGAAGCCTTGGACGAAATATACAAGATGCCACTTCATAAATTTCGTCCCGAGGCTATTTTAGGTGCTGCGTCACCTTATTATTGGGCCAGGCCCATGTAATTTCGAAATACATAAGTATAGGCTATTTTTAGAGTCCGTATGTGTGGGGAAACAAGAGATAGAGTTGATTTCGGACCCCTCCACCAAGGGCCACGAAATTCCCCCCTCTTCCTCCATATATACAGCCCTTAGGGCATCGTTTAGACTTTGGGTTTTGTTTAGATTAAAAGTTCGCCATAGCTGCAACTT
>NW_025289992.1:0-1075 GCF_018294505.1 Triticum aestivum | reverse complement strand
GGGGTTCGTTTGGACATTTTTATGCATTAACTGAGTTTTTAATGCATTTTATGTGCATAATTAAAATTTGAACTACATGCACATGCTCCAGTGCATATAAATTGGTTGAAATAAAATTTGTGTCCTTGGCTGCATGCTTAGATCCCATGCAAGAAATGGGAATTAATTTCAAACACCGGGGCACCGTTGATTGCCGGCAAAACATTGAGATGCCTCGTTTCGAAATTCTAGTAAATCCAAAACTCGTCTGAAATTCATGAAACTTGGCATGCTATCATGGAGCGGCATCAACATGCCGTGGTACAAATTTTGTCCCATTTGGGGCAGGTTTGGGTATATGCTTCTCACAAACCGGAGCTTCTCACAACAAGCATGATAGTTTTCGGTAGGGAACGTCCCATCTTTGTGGACGAAACGATATCCATTGCCTCTTATTGCTTTCAAATTTATTCTCGTGTCAACATGGAACAACAGAAGTTTTGTGTGATTTTTTGTGATTTTTTGGGGTTCGTTTGGACATTTTTATTCATTAACTGAGTTTTCAATGCATTTTATGCGCATAATTAAAATTTGAACTACATGCACATGCTCCAGTGCATATAAATTGGTTGAAAAATCAAATATGTGTCCTTGGGTGCATGCTTAGGTCCCATACAAGAAATGAGAATGAATTTCAAACACCGGGGCACCGTTGATTGCCGGCGAAACATTGAGATGCCTGGTTTCTAAATTCTAGTAAATCCAAAACTCGTCTGAAATTCATGAAACTTGGCATGCTATCATGGAGCGGCATCAACATGCCGTGGTACAAATTTTGTCCCATTTGGGGCAAGTTTGGGTATATGCTTCTCACAAACCGGAGCTTCTCACAACAAGCATGATGGTTTTCGGTAGGGAACATCCCACCTTTGTGGAAGAAACGATATCCATTGCCTCTTATTGCTTTCAAAAAATTTTCTCTTGTCAACATAGAACAACAGGAGTGTCGTGTGACTTTATGTGATTTTTCTGGGTTCGTTTGGACATTTTTATGCATTAACTGAGTTTTCAATGCATTTTATGTGCATAATTCAAA
>NW_025289991.1:0-1075 GCF_018294505.1 Triticum aestivum | reverse complement strand
CGCATTGCGTCCTTGCATCGACAATGACCCGGCGGAGATCATCATCATCGGGCACTGGTTCCTCTTGATCTTCAGCAGCTTCCCCCCTTGCAGCATCATTGGGCACATCGTCTGGTTCCTCTTGATCTTCAGCAGCTTCCCCCGTTGCAGCATCACCGTATTCAGGGGGCACATAGTTGTCATCGTCCTCTTCTTCTTCGCCGTCTTCCATCATAACCCCTATTTCTCCGTGCCTCGTCCAAACATTATAGTGTGGCATGAAACCCTTGTAAAGCAGGTGGGTGTGAAGGATTTTCCGGTCAGAGTAAGACTTCGTATTCCCACATGTAGGGCATGGACAACACATAAAACCATTCTGCTTGTTTGCCTCAGCCACTTCGAGAAAATCATGCACGCCCTTAATGTACTAGGAGGTGTGTCTGTCACCGTACATCCATTGCCGGTTCATCTGCGTGCATTATATATAATTAAGTGTGTCAAAAACCATTACAGAACATCATGAATAGATAATTAAGTGACCAAATTAATAGAAGTTCATCATCACATTAAAACCAAAGTACATACATAGTTCTCATCTAACAACATATAGCTCTCCGGAGCATCTAATTAATTAAACCATACATTGAAACCATGTAAAACATTTCAATGCGAAAACAAATGCGATCATAATCGCAACCAAGGTAACAATTGATCCAACGGCATAATGATACCAAGCCTCGGTATGAATGGCATATTTTCTAATCTTTCTAATCTTCAAGCGCATTGCATCCATCTTGATCTTGTGATCATCGACGACATCCGCAACATGCAACTCCAATATCATCTTCTCCTCCTCAATTTTTTTTATTTTTTCCTTCAAGTAATTGTTTTCTTCTTCAACTAAATTTAACCTCTCGACAATAGGGTCGGTTGGAATTTCCGGTTCAACCACCTCCTAGATAAATAAAATCTATGTCACGTTGGTCGGCATATTTGTCATAAACAATAAATGAACCAAATAGTTATAAAAAGATAATATATACCACATCCGAATCATAGACAGGACGAGGGCCAACGGGGGCGGATACCAAAACCA
>NW_025289990.1:0-1075 GCF_018294505.1 Triticum aestivum | reverse complement strand
GTCGTAATCGCACTCTATTAGATATGGTGCGATCTATGATGTCTCTTACCGATTTACCGCTATCTTTTTGGGGCTATGCTTTAGAGACTGCCGCATTCACTTTAAATAGGGCTCCGTCGAAATCCGTTGAGACGACACCGTATGAATTATGGTTTGGGAAGAAACCTAAACTGTCGTTTCTAAAAGTTTGGGGATGCGATGCTTATGTCAAGAAACTTCAACCTGAAAAGCTCGAACCCAAGTCGGAAAAATGCGTCTTCATAGGATACCCTAAAGAAACTATTGGGTATACCTTCTACCTCAGATCCGAAGGCAAGATCTTTGTTGCCAAGAATGGATCCTTTCTAGAGAAAGAGTTTCTCTCAAAAGAAGTAAGTGGGAGGAAAGTAGAACTTGATGAAGTATTACCTCTTGAACCGGAAAATGGCGCAACTCAAGAAAATGTTCCTGAGGTGCCTGCATCGACTGGAGAGGAAGTTAATGATGATGATCATGAAACTTCAGATCAAGTTGCTACTAAACTTCGTAGGTCCACAAGGACACGTTCCGCACCAGAGTGGTACGGAAACCCTGTCTTAGAAATCATGTTGTTAGACAACGGTGAACCTTCGAACTATGAAGAAGCGATGACGGGCCCGGATTTCGACAAATGGCTAGAAGCCATGAAATCCGATATAGGATCCATGTATGAAAACGAAGTATGGACTTTGACTGACTTGCCTGTTGAGCGGCGAGCCATAGAAAATAAATGGATCTTTAAGAAGAAGACAGACGCGGATGGTAATGTGACCATCTATAAAGCTCGGCTTGTCGCTAAGGGTTATCGACAAGTTCAAGGGGTTGACTACGATGAGACTTTCTCACCGGTAGCGAAGCTAAAGTCCGTCCGAATCATGTTAGCAATTGCCGCATTCTATGATTATGAGATATGGTAAATGGACGTCAAAACGGCATTCCTTAATGGTTTCCTTAAGGAAGAATTGTATATGATGCAGCCGGAAGGTTTTGTCGATCCTAAAATGCTGACAAGGTGTGCAAGCTCCAACGCTCGATTTATGGGCTGGTTCAAGCATCT
>NW_025289989.1:0-1075 GCF_018294505.1 Triticum aestivum | reverse complement strand
CTCTCGGAGTTGGTTTAGTGATTGCTAAGGCGCAACATTGTGCACGTTTGTAGTCGGATCGTCAAAGTCATCTCCACCAAATCGATAGTTATCATTCCAACAAAAAAGAATCACCCAATTCGGAGTCCGTATGGAAAAGTTGTTGGCGTTTTGAGTCAGGTATGTCTGTGCAGTCCGAATCTGAATCCAGAACGTGAGAGACTTGGACTCTATCTTCTCTTGGCCCAAAAGTGACGTGAGAGAACTTTTTGAACAGCAAGTAAACATCTCTTTCTCCCTTATCTTCATATGTGAATTGTAAAAATGTCCGATACACCTGCAATTAGACAAAACACAAAAGTGTGAAGTATTTTTGTTCTGAATAATATAAATAGATTATTGAATAGTTTGCACTAGAAATCACCTGACAAATATGCATGTATGCAATATTTTTGGTCGTATCCAAGGTAGTCATGTCCTCATCACTATACTATCGGCCCGTGATCACTCGAGAGGTGATCACGGGTATATATATACATACATACATACTATACAGATGGTGACTAAAGTCGGGTCGGCTCGTAGAGTATCCGCAAGTGATTCGGATATGGGGGCTAAAAGGACAGGTGGCTCCATCTAGGTAGTGGTGGGCCTTGGTTCCCGACAGCCTCCGAGTGCTACTTTGAGGTGGAGAGACAGGGCAGGTTGGGACCACCTAGGAGACAGGTGGGCCTGGTCCTAGTCGGTGTTCGCGGTTACATCAATAACACGCTTAACGAGATCTTGGTATTTGATCTGAGTCTGGCCACTGGCCTATACGCACTAACCAACTACACGGGAACAATTATGTGCACTCGTCGTCGTGGTATCAACCAAAGCCTTCTTGATGTCAGCGACTGAGCGGCGCGCGCCGGGTTGGACCGCGTAACGCAACTTCCTTTGTAATGGAGGTTGCTAGTTCTGCTCACCGGCCGCGTATGCAACATGCAGGTGTGCAACGGGCGATGGGCCCAAACCCCTGCGCGCTTAGGATTTAGATCGGCATGCTGACCTATCTGTTGAGCCTAGGTAGGGCTGCGGCATGTTGATCTTCCGC
>NW_025289988.1:0-1075 GCF_018294505.1 Triticum aestivum | reverse complement strand
ATAACCATCTTTGATCAACGAGCTAGTCAAGTAGAGGCATACTAGTGACACTCTGTTTGTCTATGTATTCACACAAGTATTATGTTTCCGGTTAATACAATTCTAGCATGAATAATAAACATTTATCATGATATAAGGAAATAAATAATAACTTTATTATTGCCTCTAGGCCATATTTCCTTCAAGCATCCCTAACAGTAGAGCTCGCATGTCCATGTCCAACCAACTAAGAGCATCTCCAGCCGTTGGCCCCCCCAGGACGCATAAAAATCGCCCCCTGGGGGCGAGCCGGAGATACAATCGGTGCTGGGGGCGGTTTTGCGCCCAGTCGTCGCCCCCAGCTCGCCCCAGGCGCCGAAATTGGCCCACTTTTCAGCCCCATTTCGGCGAATAAAGGGCCCATATGGGTGAGAATAGGCCCATATTCGGCGTGGTTCGCCATGTCTCGGCATTCAATTATCAACACAATTTTTTCTTATCACATATTTCATCACAGAAAAATCAAATACTTCAACAAAATAGTACAACAACAAATAGTTCAATACAAATTATATAGTTCAACAAATAAAAACTCATATTTCATCACACCTCGCGCCCGACGTCCCCCTTGAGCCTCCATAGGTGCTCAATCAGATCTTTCTGCAGTTGATGATGCACCTGTGGGTCTCGGATCTCCTGACGCATACTAAGATAGGCAGTCCAGGTTGCCGGTAGCTGGTGATCAACTTCGGCTAGAGGACCCTGCCTGTAGTATGGTTCAGTGTCAAACACTGGGTCTTCTTGCTCGGTCTCGATGATCATGTTGTGCAAGATGACACAACAAGTCATAATCTCCCACATTTGATCTTTGGACCAGGTCTGAGCGGGGTACCGGACAACAGCAAATCGAGATTGGAGCACACCAAATGCCCGCTCAACATCCTTCCTGCAAGCCTCCTGAATCTTCGTAAACCAGGCGTTCTTGCCTCCTGGCACAGGGTTTGAGATCGTCTTCACAAATGTCGACCATCTCGGATAGATGCCATCAGCTAGATAGTACCCCTTGTTGTAGTGCCGCCCATTGATCTCGAAGTTC
>NW_025289987.1:0-1075 GCF_018294505.1 Triticum aestivum | reverse complement strand
CAGGACTCCGGTATTCACCGCGTGACATTTCCCCGAAGGGACAGACACAGGAACGAAGAAGGACACATGCCGGCCAGCCTAAGTGTTCCGGAGCAGTAGCAAGCTACCATGGCTCAGTGGAAACACTAGGAGACATTTCCCGGTAAGAGAGGCTACTAAAGATAAACAACTAGATGGTCAGATCCCACACATACCAAGCATTTCAATAACATACACACAATATGCTCGATATGTGCAATACAACATGGCATCACAAAATGACTCTACGACTCAAGTAGTTTATTCAATAGGCTCCGAGGAGCGAGATATTACAAACATGGGTCTCATGACCCAACAATCAGAGCATACAAGTCAAAGCACAAGCGGAAGCTATCATGTCTGGGTACAGACATCTATAAATGAAAAAGGCTGAGAAGCCTGACTATCTATCAGATCCTGCCGAGGGCACAAGATCGTAGCTGAGGTAACAAGCTAAACGTCGAAGTCCACGCGGAACTACTAGCGAGACCAAAGTCTCTCTGCAAAAACATAAAATAGGCAAACGTGAGTACAAATGTACCCAGCAAGACTTACATCAGAACTAACTACATATGCATCGTTATCAACAAAGGGGTGGTGGGATTTAACTGCAGCAAGCCAGCTTTGACTCGGTGGCTATCCTGAACTACGACTGCAAGTAACTCTTTTGAGGTGGCGCACACGAGTCCACATATTCACCAACCAATACACCACTATGGAACCGCTCCCGTCTCCCTACGAGAACGCCATCCATAGCACTCACGCTTATCTTGCGTATTTTAGAGTATCCACTTTCACTTGTCTATGAACTGATATAAGCAACCCAGAAGTCCTTTTCCGCGGACACGGCTATTCGAATAGATCATATTAACCCTGCAGGGGTGTACTTCTTCATACATGTTTCCACCACTTAGCGTCTGCACACGACATGTGCTCGGCAGACTTCAAGCGAAAGCCGACGTGGGTGTAGACCACGACCTACCTAAACACTCAAGTCTCTAGTCCAGGTTTATCGCCTATTCGGGTTCCATCCATGAGGAGATCCGGCCGGAGTTTC
>NW_025289986.1:0-1075 GCF_018294505.1 Triticum aestivum | reverse complement strand
TTTTCTGAAAAATTGAGTGGGCCTAGTCTGAATTATTCTACTTATGATAAAGAATTATATGCTCTTGTTCGGACTTTAGAAACATGGCAACATTATTTATGGCCCAAAGAATTTGTTATACATTCTGATCATGAATCTTTGAAACATATTAAAAGTCAAGCTAAACTGAATCGTAGACATGCTAAATGGGTTGAATTCATTGAGACTTTCCCTTATGTCATTAAACACAAGAAGGGAAAAGAAAATGTTATTGCTGATGCATTGTCTCGTCGCTATACTATGCTTTCACAACTTGACTTCAAAATATTTGGTTTGGAGACCATCAAAGATCAATATGTGCATGATGCTGATTTTAAAGATGTAATGCAGAATTGTAAAGAAGGAAGAATGTGGAACAAGTTTGTCGTTAACGATGGATTTGTGTGTCGTGCTAATAAGCTATGCATTCCAGCTAGCTCCGTTCGTCTTTTGTTGTTGCAGGAGGCGCATGGAGGAGGATTAATGGGACACTTTGGCGTGAAGAAGACGGAGGACGTACTTGCTACACATTTCTTTTGGCCAAAGATGAGACGGGATGTTGAGCGTTTTATTGCTCGATGCACTATATGTCAAAAAGCTAAGTCACGACTCAATCCTCATGGTTTATATATGCCTTTGCCTGTACCTAGTGTTCCTTGGGAGGATATATCTATGGACTTTGTTTTAGGTTTACCTCAAACAAAGAAGGGGAGGGATAGCATATTTGTTGTCGTGGATAGATTCTCGAAAATGGCACACTTTATACCATGTCATAAAAGCGATGATGCTGTTAATGTTGCTGATTTGTTCTTTCGTGAAATTATTCGCTTGCATGGTGTGCCAAATACTATTGTTTCAGATCGTGATACTAAATTTCTTAGCCACTTTTGGAGATGTTTATGGGCTAAGTTGGGGACTAAACTGCTTTTTAGTACTACTTGTCACCCCCAAACTGATGGACAAACTGAAGTAGTCAATAGAACGTTGTCTACTATGCTTAGGGCTGTTTTGAAGAATAATAAGAAAATGTGGGAGGAATGCTTGCCTCATATTGAAT
>NW_025289985.1:0-1075 GCF_018294505.1 Triticum aestivum | reverse complement strand
AGTAGGACATGTTCACCCGCCTCTGATTCATCCCCGATGAATCAGACCTGACTCAACTCTAAGCAGTAGCAGGCATGACAAACAAGCATGAATGAGTAGGCACATCAGGGCTCAAACAACTCCTACTCATGCTAGTGGGTTTCATCTATTTACTGTGGCAATGACAGGTCATGCAAAGGATAAAGGGGTTCAGCTACCGCAGCAAGTAACAGATGAATCGGTGTTGTCCTAATGCAGTAAAGAGAGCAGGAGCGAGAGAGTAGGATTGTATCGGAATGAACAAGGGGGTTTTGCTTGCCTGGCACTTCTGAAGATAACATTGAGTCTTCATCAGTGTCAACGATCACATCATCGGTATCACGTCTATCGAGAGGGGACAAATACCGGTAACACAAAAGGAAACACAATCAATGCAATGCACAATATGATGCATGATCATGACATGGCAAAATGAATGTGTTTGAGCTAATGCAACTAGCAACAGATTAAATGAAGTCGGTGTGTCATACAAGATTCAAATTCAAACTCCATATGTGATTATTCAAATGCCATTCACTTCATTTGCCCTAAACAGTAGTGATAAGTTGTTCTAACATGCATGAAAATGGTACAGATGGATTCCTTGAATTTTTCTGATAATTTTTCATATATAATTTATTTAATTTCGAGTTACGGTTGAATTTCTATGAATTATTGAAGTTTTAGCTATTTTCTGAAATTTCTGAATAATAATAAATCCAGAAATGAATTACTGCGTCAGCATGACTTCATAGTGACGTCAGCAAGTCAAGGGCGTTGTCCAGGTCAAATCTGACCTATGGGACCCACATGTCAGCTGCACAGTGATTTAACAGAGTTTAATTAACTTAACTAAATGGTTAGCCGGGTTAATTAAAGGGTAGGGCCCACCTGTCAGTGAGTCAGTGGGTTAGCTAAAATTTAATGAGCATCTAAACTAAATTAGCAGGGCCCCGGGCCCACATGTAAATGACCCAGGGGGGGTCAAACCCCTGGTCAACAGGGCCTAACACGCCGGCGGTTCGTCGCCGGTGGCAACAGGCGCGGCGGAGGGCTC
>NW_025289984.1:0-1075 GCF_018294505.1 Triticum aestivum | reverse complement strand
TGGTCGATCGTCTTTCCAAAGTAGCTCATTTCTTACCTGTTCGTGAGAGTATAACCGCTAGTCAACTGGCAGACTTATACATCTCCCGGATAGTGTCCCTCCATGGTGTCCCTTTGGAAATCAATTCGGATCGAGGAAGTCTTTTCACCTCTCGATTTTGGGAAAGCTTCCAAAATGCTATGGGAACCCGTCTCTTCTTTAGCACCGCTTTCCACCCTCAGTCAAGTGGTCAAGTGGAACGCGTCAACCAAATTCTAGAAGACATGCTTCGAGCCTCCGTTATCTCTTTCGGAATGGACTGGGAGAAGTGCCTTCCATTTGCCGAATTCGCTTACAACAACAGCTATCAATCTAGCTTGGGTAAAGCCCCTTTTGAAGTTCTCTATGGACGACGATGTCGAACACCCCTTAACTGGTCAGAGACCGGGGAAAGACAATTCTTTGGCCCGGACATGATTCAGGAAGAGGAAGATCAAGTTCGTATCGTTCGTGAAAAGTTGAAAGCAGCCCAATCCCGTCAAAAGAGTCAATATGACCGAAAACATAAGGCTATGACTTTCGAGGTTGACGAGAAGGATTACCTTCGGGTCACCCCTCTGAAGGGAACCCATCGTTTCGGTATCAAAGGCAAATTGGCTCCTCGTTACATTGGACCTTTTCGCATTCTTGCCAAACGAGGAGAAGTTGCCTACCAGTTGGAACTACCTCCGCATCTCTCCAGAGTTCACGATGTCTTCCACGTTTCTCAACTCAGGCGTTGCTTCTCGGATCCTATCCGTGAAGTGGACCACGAAACGCTTGATCTCCAAGATGATCTTACATATCGAGAGTACCCCATTCGTATCCTCGATCAGGCCGAGCGTACCACCCGACGTCATAACATCAAGTTTCTCAAAGTTCAATGGTCGCACCATTCTGAAGATGAAGCAACTTGGGAAAGGGAGGATCGTCTTCGACTCGAGTATCCCGCCTTCTTCTCGGAGGAACCCAAATCTCGGGACGAGATTCTTTTGAGTGGGGGTGAGTTGTCACACCCTAGCTAGTCATGCATTAGAGTGTTGCATCATGTTTACTC
>NW_025289983.1:0-1075 GCF_018294505.1 Triticum aestivum | reverse complement strand
GAATTGGGTGATTCTTTTTTTGTTGGAAACTAGATTTCGTGCACTTTCCAACCCAATTGGAATCACCTTCAAATTCGTCCGGAGCGTTGAGTTGTGGACGAAACAATCTGATGCTGCAGCAGAATCCGAGTCAAACAACAAGTCCAAAGGTGTTACATCACCTCCACTTGGGCCCATTGGCCTTGTACGACCTAGATTTAGTTTTAGGCTGCCTTGGGACGTCCTCCCACCTCCTTGGCCGCCACCCCTTGCTCCTATATAAGTAGATCCATCTAGTAGCTTTTCCTGGGGATTTGTTTAGTTAAAAGTTAGCCATTGCAACTTCGTGTACTTCGTTTGTGTCCAAACGACCAGACCAAGACCGCTTCCGGATCCCCACCATTATCAATACCTCATATATATTTGCAATATTCAGATTGCTTTATCATATTCTTGCTCGTTCTTCGATTGCTTGCAGGAATAGACCTTCGTGGTCAGGCTGACCGTGCTTCCGGCGTCGTCAGTAACCTCAGGAGATTGGTTTAGCGATTGCTAAGGCGCAACATCGTGCACGTTTGTAGTCGGATTGTCAAAGTCTTCTCCACCAAATCGATAGTTATCATCTCATCGAAAGATCGGGACCCTTTGCCTCTATCAAGTGGTATCAGTTTTCAGGTTGCTCGGTGAGAATTTCCAGTTTTCCTAGATTAGATTTATTTTCTTACCTATTGTCCAAGAAAAAGCCACAAAAAAAAGTTAGATCTATTCATCCTTGGTCCAAGCCAGTCTGAGCCTTTGGAATTTTCTTTTCATTGCTTGCATAGTTGAATTATCGGTTGCATCGTCGTGTCGAGTTGCTGGTCTTAGTGTCTAGTTCGTTTAGAGTTTCGAGTTCTGTTCACATTAGTCACACCACCGCTGCATCATTATCTCTTCCGCTGTCCACCACCCATCCATCAATTTCCACCACGTGCTACCCACCATTCATTGTCATAATAATAGTTGAGATCGTTCACATCTTCACTTGATCCAATCTGCATCTTATCTAGTTTGTTTTGGAAAGAGGGAGAAAAAAAGAGAGAAAAAAAAAGGAGAA
>NW_025289982.1:0-1075 GCF_018294505.1 Triticum aestivum | reverse complement strand
TCCCGGAGTGATTTCCACGATTAACGAACCCTGGGGTGCGTTTACGATTTGGTCATCAACACTCGCGGGTTTGGTCGATTCTGACGCGTTTCATGGACTATTACTCACCGTTTTGGGGACCCAAACCGGTTTCGTAGTTGTTGAACCCCAAGGTGCGTTTACGTGTCGGTCATCAACACTCACAGTTTTTGCCGATTCTGGCACGTTTCATGTACTATTACTCACTGTTTTGGGGTCCCGGAGTGATTTCCACGATTAACGAACCCTGGGGTGCGTTTACGTTTCGGTCATCAACACTCACAAATTTGGCCGATTCTGGCCCGATTCGTGGACTATTACTTACTGTTTTGGGGTCCCGGAGTGATTTCCACGATTAACGAACCCTGGGGTGCGTTTACGTTTCGGTCATCAACACCCGCGGTTTTTATCGATTCTGACCCGTTTTATGGACTATTACTAACTGTTTTGGGGTCCCAAAGCGATTTCCATAGTTGTTGAACCCCAAGGTGCCATTACGTGTCGGTCATCAACACTCACAGATTTGGCCGATTCTGGCCCGTTTTGTGGACTATTCCTCACTGTTTTGGGGCCCCGGAGTGATTTCCACGATTAATGAATTCTGGGTGCGTTTTCGTTTCGGTCATCAACACTCACAGTTTTTGCCGTTTCTGGCACGTTTCATGTACTATTACTCACTGTTTTGGGGTCCCGGAGTGATTTCCACGATTAACGAACCCTGGGGTGCGTTTACGTTTCGGTCATCAACACTCACAAATTTGGCCGATTCTGGCCCGTTTCGTGGACTATTACTTACTGTTTTGGGGTCCCGGAGTGATTTCCACGATTAACGAACCCTGGGGTGCGTTTACGTTTCGGTCATCAACACCCGCGGTTTTTATCGATTCTGACCCGTTTTATGGACTATTACTAACTGTTTTGGGGTCCCAAAGCGATTTCCATAGTTGTTGAACCCCAAGGTGCGATTACGTGTCGGTCATCAACACTCACAGATTTGGCCGATTCTGGCCCGTTTCGTGGACTATTACTCACTGTTTTGGGGCCCCGGAGTGATTTC
>NW_025289981.1:0-1075 GCF_018294505.1 Triticum aestivum | reverse complement strand
TCCTCCTCAAGATCAGTCGGCTCCCCGCCATCATCAGCATGGCCACTCGGCTCCTCGGGCTGATCCGGCCAGGTACCCCATCCGGACGTGTGCTCCTCCGGGGTCTCGTGGGCCGAACTCTCGTGGGCCGAAGGCCAGTCGACCCGAGGCTCGTGGGCCCAAGACCCGTGGACCGGAGGCTCGTGGACCGGAGTCCGTGTAGCCTCCTCCTCGGACGAGTCCACCCTAGCAGTCACGTGCTCGGGTGAAACAGCTGGGGGTGGCGGCGAGGAAGGCGCCCTAGCAGTCACCCTACCTCCTCTCCCGCGACCACGTGCCCCACCTCCTCTCTTCCTACCTCGTCCCCTGCTGGGCACCGCGGTGGACGAAGAAGGGCCCGACGGTGTGGACATACTGTCCAGCAGCGCTCGGCGAAGAGGTACGTCTGGAATCGAAGACCTCAGACCACGCGCCGAGGAAGAAGGGGCCTTGGCGCGCTCCCGACCAGCGCCCACCATCTTTCAACACCTGCCATGACAAACAGTAAACGAAATTAGTACAACATAAAAAAAAGACCGACATGAATAATAATATGTGTATCACTTAAGTGTATCATCATCAAGTACAACATTAAAAAATTTAATACCTGACACTACTAATAATCTCGATCAGTATCATCAATAAATGCATAATCATCATCACCACTATAATCAATGACGGGCTCATAGGGTTCAGTGGCATCAACATGTGCAAGGCCACCTTGACGTAATCGGTCAAGCAATGACAGGTCATCCGCAGCAGTAACCTCTTCTTGTTCCGGCTCTTCTTGTTCCTCCTCTGGGGTGATGTCGGATTCACTGTCACTGTCTACTTCAATGTTTTGGGGTGAAGTATAGCGGTTCTTGAAACGCTTTTTGGAAAGACATGTCTCTTGGAAGAATTCTCCTTCATATGTGTCTGGGTTAATGTGAGGTTCATAATCCTCTTCCTTTGGGGGAGATAGTCTAGCACGTGGCGGCACTTCATAAACGACATCCCAACCTTTCAGATTTGGATTAGTTTGGCAGGCCCACGGTAGATAGAATACTTGGGTCGC
>NW_025289980.1:0-1075 GCF_018294505.1 Triticum aestivum | reverse complement strand
GAGGGGAAGAGTGTGTCCACGTATCCTCGTAGACCAGAAGCGGAAGCGTTAGCTTAACGCAGTTGATGTAGTTGAACGTCTTCTCGATTCAACCGATCAAGCACCGAACATACGACACCTCCGAGTTCTGCACACGTTCAGCTCGATGACGTCCCTAGAACTCTTGATCCAGCAAAGTGTCGAGGGAGAGTTTTGTCAGCACGACGGCGTGGTGACGGTGATGGTGATGTGATCCGCGCAGGGCACTACGACAATATGACCGGAGGAGTAAACGGTGGAGGGGGGCACCGCACATGGCTAAGAAAACAATTGATGTGTCTAGAGGTGCCCCCCGCCCCCGTATATAAAGGAGGGAGAGAGGAGGAGGACGGCCTAGGGCGCGCCAAGTGGGAGGAGTCCCACTTGGATCCCTAGTCCAATTCGCCCCCCTTTCCTTTTAGCGGAAGAGGAAAGGGGGAAGGAGTAGGAGGAGGAGAAGGAAAGGTGGGCCGCACCCCCTCCGCTTGTCCAATTCGGACTCCCCATGGGGGGGCGTGCCACCCCTTGTGGGCTGCCTCCCCTCCCCTCTATGGCCCATATCTTTCCCCCGGGGGTTCCGGTAACCCCCCTGTACTCTCGTAAAAACCCGAAACACTTCGGAACCATTCCGGTGTCCGAATACTATCGTCCAATATATCAATATTTACCTCTCGACCATTTCGAGACTCCTCGTCATGTCCGTGATCTCATCCGGGACCGAACGATCTCGGTCACCAAAACACATAACTCATAATACAAATCATCATCGAACGTTAAGCGTGCGGACCCTACGGGTTCAAGAACTATGTAGACATGACCGAGACACATCTCCGATCAATAACCAACAGCGGAACCTGGATGCTCATATTGGTTCCTATATATTCTACAAAGATCTTTATCGGTCAAACCGCAATGACAACATACGTCATTCCCTTTGTCATCGGTATGTTACTTGCCCGAGATTCGATCGTTGGTATCTTCATACCTAGTTCAATCTCGTTATTGGCAAGTCTCTTTTACTCGTTCCGTAATGCATCATCCCGGAACTAACTCATTA
>NW_025289979.1:0-1075 GCF_018294505.1 Triticum aestivum | reverse complement strand
TTGATTTCGGACCCCTCCACCAAGGGCCACGAAATTCCCCCCCTCTTCCTCCATATATACAGCCCTTAGGGCATCGTTTAGACTTTGGGGTTTTGTTTAGATTAAAAGTTCGCCATAGCTGCAACTTCGCGTACTTCGTTTGTGTTCAACGACCAGACAAAGGCGTCACAGAACCCCACCTTGATCAATAAAGCTTTCATCTTATATTCGCAATATCCAGATTGCAATCTTAGTTTCTTGCTTGTTCTTCGTTTGCTCGCAGGAAACAGACCTTCGTGGTCAGGTTGATCGTGCTCCGGCGTGGTCAATAACCTCTCGGAGTTGGTTTAGCGATTGCTAAGGCGCGACGTCCTCGCACGTTCGTAGTCGGATCGACAAAGTCGACTTCCACCAAAGCGAAATCCACCATCTCATCGAAAGACGGGACACCTTTGCCTCTATCAAGTGGTATCAGATTTCCAGGTTGCTCGGTGAGATTTTACAGTTTTTCGTAGTTTAGATCGAGTCTGTTCTTCATACCTATAGTCCATGAAAAAGCCAAAAAAAAATTAGGGTTAGTTCATCCCATCCGAACCAATCTGAGCCTTGCATAATCTTTTCTGTATTTGCTTTGTTGAATTTGCGGTTGCATCGTCGTGTTCAGTTGCTGGTCTTAGCGTCTAGTCTTTTAGAGTTTCGAGTTCTGTTCACAAGTTGTCACACCGTCGCCGCACCATCATCATCGCCCCTGCCATCTACCACCACCGCTCCGAATCCGTATCCATATACCACCACCAATCCGTGTCCATATACCACCACCGATCCATATCCAAATACTACCACCGCTGCCATATACCACCACCATATATCCACCACCAATCCGAGTTCCTTGCTTATTAGGTTTGTTTTCGGGATCAATCTAGATTCCGATTCGTGTTTCCTTGCCGGAGTAGGTTTCGGAAAAAAAAAAAAAATTTGGCTATCCTATTTTTCGGTGTTTCTGAGTGTTTTGAGACAGGTGCCATTATAGGAAGTTTTTTTTGACCCGTTTCCAGTTTTTGGGTCCGGGCAGTCGAAAAAAAAAAAATTGGTCGAA
>NW_025289978.1:0-1075 GCF_018294505.1 Triticum aestivum | reverse complement strand
TAGATATTTCCTTGTACTATCACACATTTCATTATCATCCCTAGATGACGTGGAGGCCTAGATGACTGGCCTACTATTATAGTTGTCCTTGTAATGTGAACACATAAGACGACTAGAAATCTCAATTGCTGTGATTTATTTCTGTCAAAAGAAGTCTGTCACCCTCATGTATCATATGTGGCTTAGTAATATGAAGACACAAGACGACCAAAAATCTCAATCAACGTGCTTTAATTTATAATAAGAAATAAGTTGCCCCTCATATATTGTATGTGCCCTAGTACTACAAACACATAATACGACTGGAAATCTCAGTCGGCGTGCTTGATTTTCTATAAAATGGAGTCGCCCTGAACCGTGAGCATCAACCAGGACAATCAGTGCTCAACATGTATCCTTCAGCGGGTTAAGTCCATTCCCTTTACAATGATCACGCTCGTACAACCTGCAGTGAGGCCATTGTTTGCAGGGGTTTACTCCCTTGAGTGAATTCTCTTGGATGAGCTCAGCCTTTGTGATGTGCCCATTGGTGGGATCTGGGTTAGATTTCCCCCCCCCCTGCAAATTGTTTGTGTTTGATATACGTGGAAATATGTTAGGGTAAACGACTAGAAGGGCTGGCTGTTTAATAGGTGGGCAACGTAGATGGTGACACTGACCAACCGAACCATGAAGTCGGGAGGCACAGGCCCGCACGTGCTCGTAGATGATTACTTTCCGTCACAGAGCTATCACGCAGTCGTCGATCCGGCCGAGTACTTTCCGGCCGTACGTGGACTACACGTACGTAACTTTGTTTCGGGCGAGATACGCCAAAGACACCAGCCAAGCTAGCTAAGCAACTGGATCGATTCTTAGTCTAGCTAGCTTGTGCACGCGCTGGACAGTACGACGGGACACACACGCGAGAACTCGTCGACTTGATGGCCACAGGACCCTGTCGGTCCTGTTAATTTCTTTGTATTGATCTGGGTTACAAGGGGTACTACGTACAGACATTTATAAGAGCTTTGCTACATCCACGTAATCTTACGTGAGTTTACGTGCTGAATATGAGGTGGCAACATTTAACTGG
>NW_025289977.1:0-1075 GCF_018294505.1 Triticum aestivum | reverse complement strand
GTAGTGATTTCCACGACCGACGAACACCGGTGTGTTTATGTGTCGGTCATCAACATTTGCAGTTTTGGCCGATTTTGGCCCGCTTCATGGACTATTACTCACTGATTTCAGGTCCCTGAGCAATTTCCATGATTGACGAAACCCGGCGTGCGTTTATGTATCGTTGATCAATAACCCTAGGTTTTACTGATTCAGGGCTCTTTCATGGACTATTACTCACCGTTTTGCAGTCCCAAAGCGATTTCGATGCTTGTCGAACCCCAAGATGTGCTTACGTGCTGGTCGTCAAGACTCGCAGATTGGGCCGATTCTGGCCCGTTTCCTGGACTATTACTCAGTTTCGGGGTCCCGAAGTGATTTCCAGGATTGACGAACACCGGGGTGCATTTACGTGTCGGTCATCAACACTCACAATTTTGGCCGATTCTGGTACGTTTTGTGCACTGTTACTCACCGTTGTGGGGTCCCGGAGAGATTTCCATGATTGACGATCCCTGGGGTGCGTTCACGTGCCGTCATCAACCCTCACAGTTTTGGCCAATTCTGACCCATTTCGTGAACTATTACTCACCGTTTTGGGATCCCAAAGCGATTTCCATAGTTATTGAACCCCAAGGTGCGCTTACATGTCGATCATCAACAGTCACAGTTTTGGCCGATTCTGGCCCGTTTTCTGGACTATTACTCACTTTTTTGGGGTCCCATAGTGATTTCCATGATTAACGAACCCCGGGGTGCGTTTACGTGTCAGACATCAACACTCGCGGTTTTTGACGATTCTGGCCCGTTTCATGGACTATTACTCACCGTTTTGCGGTCACGAAGAGATTTCCATAGTTGTTGAACCCCAAGGTGCGCTTACGTGTTGGTCATCAACTCTCATAGTATTGGCCAATTCTGGCCCGTTTCGTGGACTATTACTGACTGTTTTGGGGTCCCGGAGTGATTTCCACGATTAACAAACCCCATGGTGCGTTTAAGTGTCGGTCATCAACACTCGTGGTTTTTGTCGATTCTGGGCCGTTTCATGGACGATTACTCACATTTTTGGGGTCCCAAAGCGATTTCCATGGAT
>NW_025289976.1:0-1075 GCF_018294505.1 Triticum aestivum | reverse complement strand
AAGTGCTTGGCATGATCTTTCTTGTTCTTCGAGAAAACCAGAATGTCGTCGAGATAGACCAAAACGAATTCATTGGTGTAGGGGTTGAAGATGAAGTTCATCATGCGAGAGAACGTCGGAGGAGCGTTGGCGAGGCCAAAAGACATGACGGTGTATTCATATGAACCAAAACTTGTTCTGAACGCCGTCTTGGGAATATCTTGCTCACGAATACGAATCTGATGATAACCCATACGGAGATCAAGCTTGGAGAATACTTGAGCACCCTTGAGTTGTTCGAACAGCTCATTGATGTTGGGAAGTGGGTATTTGTTCTTGATGGTCTTCTTGTTTACTGGACGGTAATCAACACAAAGTCGACTCGATCCATCCTTCTTCTTCACAAAAAGAACACCACAACCCCACGGAGAAGTACTAGGCCGAATGAGACCCAATCTTTCTTGCTCATCGAGTTGTTTCTTCAACTCCTTCAACTCTTCGGGGCCGAGCTTGTAAGGACGTTTGCACACAGGTTCCATACCGGGCTCAAGTTCAATAACGAATTCAACTGGCCGGTGCAGAGGCATCCCTGGAAGCTCTTCTGGAAAGACGTCTTGATACTCACAAACAACCGGAATCTGCGAAATAGCATCCAATTCACCCTTCTCATTGAGAGAAAACAACCGGACGGAATTATCCCGAGCGGCAAAGACAATGAACTCCTCAGACGAATGAGTCAGTTGAATCTGCCTGGCTGCACAATCAAGCTGAGCTTTATGCTTAGAGAGCCAGTCCATCCCGAGAATAAGATCGATATCCGAGTTGCCAAGAACCATAGGAGAAGCAAGAAACTTGAAATCGCCCATCAAGATTGAAATATCCGGCACCTCCATGCTGGAACTTAGTCGCTTAGCTGGAGAGACGACTTGCATAGCTCTAGGTAATGCCCTAGTGCTAAAATTGTTCTCCGATGCAAACGGAAATGACATGAAGGAATGCGATGCACCAGAGTCAAAAAGAACTTTTGCAGGAATATCATTAACAGGAAGGTTACCCATAATGACATCTGAAGAATCCTCAGCCTGAGCTGCATTCA
>NW_025289975.1:0-1075 GCF_018294505.1 Triticum aestivum | reverse complement strand
ATTATTGAGTACCTAGACCGATACTAGCTTGGAGCCCGCATTACTAGTGACGGGGGAGAGTTGGTGCTCTCTCTTGGGACGGGGTCGTGCCAGGTAGGGCGGCCATGACTGTTTTCACAGGGCACCGGACACACCGTTGGTACCCCGTGCTTGTGGTATGTGATGAAAATGGGAGCGAGGCTCCACAACTTTATGATGTGAAATGTTCGGCACGGGGGTTACTACCAATCGAGTGGACTCCATGTTAGTATCGTCTAGGGAAAGGTAGTGATCGGGTGCTTACCCCGGGTACTTGAGGTACCGCGGGTCGTGGATGACACGGAAGTTCCCCGGATCTAGTGGGTAAAGTGTGCAACCTCTGCAGAGTGTAAAACTATTCGAATAGCCGTGTCCACGGTCAAGGACAGTTGGGTAACCGCTCTTGGGCTACGTCCACTTGTTTTCAAACCCGGTGTGTGTGAGATGATGGTGTTGTCTTGGATCAAGTTAGAGGACTTGACACGATTGAGATGGGTTGGTGCCCTCTCTGTTTATGATAAATGGGTTGGTGCCCCTTTCTATTTATGTTGATATCTGCGACCAGATCTTATGGTTACTTGAATTCTCTTGATGCATGCTTTATAGGATGTTGAACATGTCCTGCACTCAAAACTAGCTTTATGCAAAACTTTACCTATGTCATGCATTACTGTACCTTGAACCAAATCATGGGTTGCTTGCGAGTACATTCAAAGTACTCATTGGCTTGCCACTGGTTATTTAATTGACCAGGCATGGGAGAACCGGAGTTCGAAGAAGAGTTCTTTGGAGACGATCATGCGAACTAGGACGTTCCCAGTCAGAATGCCTGTAGGGTTAAGGCAGATGGCATGGGTTCTACTTATCGACGACGATTTCCGCTGCTATGTTTCATTTGATGTTCAGCCCTTAAGGCTTTATCGATGTAAGACTTGACCACGTTGGTCACTATTTGTGTAAGACGGTATGTATGGATGTAAGACTCTTGTTATTCAGCTTCTGTGTGTTCAGTGAGCATTGATCTCTGGGATCACTGTACACGTGCATTCGGTGATCA
>NW_025289974.1:0-1075 GCF_018294505.1 Triticum aestivum | reverse complement strand
CTGCAGCTCAATTGGCGGAACTCTATACCTCTCGCATTGTCTCTCTGCACGGTATTCCTCAAGTGATATCTTCAGACCGTGGCAGCATCTTTACCTCCAAGTTTTGGGATTCTTTTCAGAAGGCCATGGGCACCAACATCCGCTTCAGCACAGCTTTCCATCCTCAAACAAGCGGTCAAGTCGAGCGTGTCAATCAGATTCTTGAAGATATGCTCAGGGCTTGTGTGATCTCCTTCGGCATGAAGTGGGAGGATTGTCTTCCTTATGCTGAATTCTCATACAACAACAGCTTTCAAGCAAGTTCGGGCAAGGCCCCCTTTGAAATTCTGTATGGCAGGAAGTGCCGTACCCCTCTCAACTGGTCTGAAACCGGTGAACGTCAGCTGCTGGGTAATGACTTAATCACAGAAGCAGAAGAAATGTGCAAAGTCATTCGTGATAACCTCAAAGCAGCTCAATCCCGCCAGAAGTGCTACTATGATAGTAAGCACCGTGATCTGGTTTTCGAGATCGGAGATCATGTTTACCTCCGCGTCTCTCCCATGAAAGGTACTCGTCGCTTCGGTATCAAAGGGAAGCTTGCCCCTAGATACGTGGGACCTTTCAAGATTGTCAGCAAGAGAGGCGACCTCGCCTATCAACTCGAGCTTCCTTCAAACTTTGCAGATGTTCATGATGTGTTCCATGTCTCTCAGCTTCGAAAGTGCTTCAAGACTCCTGACCGCACCGTCAACTTCGAGGACATTGAGCTCCAAGAAGATCTCTCCTATCGTGAGCACCCAGTTGCTATTCTTGAAGAGACTGAACGCAAGACTCGCAACAAGTCAATCAAATTTCTCAAAGTCAAGTGGTCACACCATTCCGACCGTGAAGCTACCTGGGAACGCGAGGATCACCTCCGTTCTGAGTACCCGGAGTTCTTTCAGTCCTAGATCTCGGGACGAGATCTTTTCGTAGTGGTGGAGTGTTGTAACGCCCCAGATATACTTTCCATATTTGTATCCAACTCTTGCCGTCCCTGGCGCTAAGTTATATTTATTTCTCGGGTTGGGTCTTTGTCTCCGTGTGTTGTTTT
>NW_025289973.1:0-1075 GCF_018294505.1 Triticum aestivum | reverse complement strand
TTGGGGCGGCTTTGTGGCGCGAAGAGCGCGTTCTGAAAGGGGTGGAAAAAACTCGTGTTGCTGCAGTATGGAGGGAGGGGTGGAAACCGTGGAAAACTCGTCTTCGTGATTGAGCGGGAGAGTAAGTAGTATAGGACATTATCCATTGTTAGGGAACGGTTGTAATGGTAGTGAGAATGTAGAATTGTCTTTGGAGCGGACCTGGGAGTGGCAAGCATAAGGGACGAAGACGGGGAAACATGTCGGATGCGATCATACCAGCACTAAAGCACCGGATCCCATCAGAACTCCGAAGTTAAGCGTGCTTGGGCGAGAGTAGTACTAGGATGGGTGACCTCCTGGGAATTCCTCGTGTTGCATTCCTTTTATAATTATTTTTTGCGCCTTGTGACAAACATGTCGCACGTGCGCGATATATATTAATCCCGTTATATTATGTTTGACGTTTGCGATATGTTTAAGCTCGATGCTCATTGCTCGCGCCTCTTGGGGCGGCTTTGTGGCGCGAAGAGCGCGTTCTGAAAGGGGTGGAAAAAACTCGTGTTGCTGCAGTATGGAGGGAGGGGTAGAAACCGTGGAAAACTCGTCTCCGTGATTGAGCGGGAGAGTAAGTAGTATAGGACATTATCCATTGTTAGGGAACAGTTGTAATGGTAGTGAGAATGTAGAATCGTCTTTGGAGCGGACCTGGGAGTGGCAAGCATAAGGGACGAAGACGGGGAAACATGTCGGATGCGATCATACCAGCACTAAAGCACCGGATCCCATCAGAACTCCGAAGTTAAGCGTGCTTGGGCGAGAGTAGTACTAGGATGGGTGACCTCCTGGGAAGTCCTCGTGTTGCATTCCTTTTATAATTATTTTTTGCGCCTTGTGACAAACATGTCGCACGTGCGCGATATATATTAATCCCGTTAACGTTTGCGATATGTTTAAGCTCGATGCTCATTGCTCGCGCGTCTTGGGGCGGCTTTGTGGCGCGAAGAGCGCGTTCTGAAAGGGGTGGAAAAAACTCGTGTTGCTGCGGTATGGAGGGAGGGGTGGAAACCGTGGAAAACTCGTCTCCGTGATTGAG
>NW_025289972.1:0-1075 GCF_018294505.1 Triticum aestivum | reverse complement strand
TTGTTTTTGCAGCAAGTGGTTTGTGATATGATATGGCCAAAGTTGTGATGAATGATGAATGATCTATATGTGATGTATGAGATGTTCATGCTATTGTAATAGGATTCACGACTTGCATGTCGATGAGTATGACAACCGGCAGGAGCCATAGGAGTTGTCTTTATTCTTTTATATGACCTGCGTGTCATCAAGAAACGCCATGTAAATTACTTTACTTTATTGCTAAACGCGTTAGCCATAGTAGTAGAAGTAATAGTTGGCGAGCAACTTCATGGAGACACGATGATGGAGATCATGATGATGGAGATCATGGTGTCAAGCCGGTGACAAGATGATCATGGAGCCCCAAGATGGAGATCAAAGGAGCTATGTGATATTGGCCATATCATGTCACGTTTATTATTTGATTGCATGTGATGTTTATCATGTTTTGCATCTTGTTTACTTAGAACGACGTTAGTAAATAAGATGATCCCTCACAATAAATTCAAGAAGTGTTCCCCCTAACTGTGCACCGTTGTGACAGTTCGCTGTTTCAAAACACCACGTGATGATCGGGTGTTTTATTCAGACGTTCACATACAATGGGTGTAAGACAGATTTACACATGCAAACACTTAGGTTGACTTGACGAGCCTAGCATGTACAGACATGGCCTCGGAACACAGAAGACCGAAAGGTCGAGCATGAGTCGTATAGAAGATACGATCAACATGAAGATGTTCACCGATGTTGACTAGTCCGTCTCACGTGATGATCGGACACGGTCTAGTTTAACTCGGATCATGTAATACTTAGATGACTAGAGGGATGTCTAATCTAAGTGGGAGTTCACTAATAATTTGATTAGTTGAACTTAATTATCATGAACTTAGTCTAAAATCTTTGCAATATGTCTTGTAGATCAAATGGCCAACGTAGTCCTCAACTTCAATGCGTTCCTAGAGAAAACTAAGCTGAAAGACGATGGCAGCAACTATACGGACTGGGTCCGGAACCTGAGGATCATCCTCATAGCTGCCAAGAAAGATTATGTCCTACAAGCACCGCTTGGTGACGCACCCGTTCTCCCTGC
>NW_025289971.1:0-1075 GCF_018294505.1 Triticum aestivum | reverse complement strand
CGTGTTTTATTATTTTGCACGAGTGCGGTAAGTCATAGTTGGGTGCTCACGATTCACGGGTCCAGCGTCGGCGTTGTGGCGCGGCAAGCGTGCACTGGTGCGGTTGAGAGGGAGGGGTGGAAACCGCGTTAAACTCGTCTCCGTAGTTGAGAGGGAGCGGCCAAAGCAATGTGCAATCGTCTTTGTAGTGGAGCTGGGAGGGGCAAGGATAAGGGACGAAGACCGGGGTAACATGTCGGATGCGATCATACCAGCACTAAAGCACCGGATCCCATCAGAACTCCGAAGTTAAGCGTGCTTGGGCGAGAGTAGTACTAGGATGGGTGACCTCCTGGGAAGTCCTCGTGTTGCATTCCCTTTTTAATTTTTTTTAATTTTTTTCGCGCCGCTTGCAAAACAAAACGCACGTGTAAGTAATATATTTACCGTGTTTTATTATTTTGCACGAGTGCGGTAAGTCATAGCTGGGTGCTCACGATTCACGGGTCCAGCGTCGGCGTTGTGGCGCGGCAAGCGTGCACTGGTGCGGTTGAGAGGGAGGGGTGGAAACCGCGTTAAACTCGTCTCCGTAGTTGAGAGGGAGCGGCCAAAGCAATGTGCAATCGTCTTTGTAGTGGAGCTGGGAGGGGCAAGGATAAGGGACTGTCAGGACCCCGACTCGATGTCACATCGATCTAGCTGGTAACACCTCATATCACTTTGCGGCCTCACGCACGGTATCCCCACGGGTGTCGTCTTACCTTTTGCCCGGGACCGTTTGCGCCTTTTGGCTCACGTATATGATAGTGTCGCTAGCATCCATATGATAAAGAGCCCGGGCTGACATGACTAGTCGTAAACCCAAAGTGGCACAGACTTACAGGGACAGGCATCCATGACCCAGCTTCGAACGTGTCGGTCATCAGCAAGTGGGTCCGGGCTGTAGCACTGGGCTAGCAGGACTCCGGTAAACCGGGCTGTAGCGGGCTAACAGGACTCCGGTACTCAAAGCGTGACATTTCCCCGAAGGGACAGACACAGGAACGAAGAAGGACACATGCCGGCCAGCCTAAGTGTTCCAGAGCAGTAGCAAGCT
>NW_025289970.1:0-1075 GCF_018294505.1 Triticum aestivum | reverse complement strand
AATAAAATAGAACAGAGAAAAGAAAGAAAAGAAAGAGAGGTTTAGGGAAAGGATTTGCGCAAGGAGACAATTTTCCCGGACTCACAAAAATATGCTCGTTCCAAGAAAAATAGAAAGGGGCATGATTGAAAGATTTAAATTCAAACTCATTTGAAATTCAAATGGGTTTGAACTAGGACTTGATGAAAGGAAGGTCCAAAAATGTTCGGATTTTTGGTGGAGCTCCGGAAAATGATGAAATAATTTATGGGCAGAGTTGGAGATCAAGAATTAAGATAATAAAGGCATTGGGATATTTTGCAAGTGTGTTAAGGTGATTCCAAAACAATGGAATATTTTATTATATCTCCCTATATATCGGGAGGGTATGTTATAAAGAGAAGTCACCCTTCCCTCGATTTAAATGGATCGAAGATCCATACAATTTATTTAGTTGAGGTTTTAAAAATTAATGATATGATGGCATGATGACATGATGCAATGCACATGATGCAAGGATGAATGCAACAAATAAAACAAATCACACGACGAAACTCGGAATAGCTGGAAGTCTTCTGGAGCGTCGGTCTCGGGGCGTTACAACACTCCACCACTACAAGAGGATCTCGTCCCGAGATCTAGAATGGCACCGGAGAGAAACGGAAGAGGAAGAGAAGAGGTAAAACTAAGTTGCTTCTTCGACCAATGAGTGAAACCAAAGAACCTTGAGAGGTTGAGCAATTTAAAAGAAAGAGCACAACTGAGAAGAACGAGATTGCAAACAATCCGTTAGAAAAAAAAAGGAACAAGGAACATTACGAGAACTTGAAGGTTGCAAAGACATGAATCAAGAGTTTAATGGACAAGATAGAATTCGAAACCACTCCGGTTAAAACAAGATGAGAGGGGAAGAATTCGGGCAGTACTCCGGTTGAACATGGAAGGAATAGAACATGAACTTGAGAAGATGGGATGTTACTTGATGAAATCAACAACACACTGCCTCCGGAACTATTGAAAGAATGGCACAATGGGTAAGAAGGATTTCAGACAGCTCTCCAGTTGAGGAAGGAGGGAAAACTTGATAAGATTAGAG
>NW_025289969.1:0-1075 GCF_018294505.1 Triticum aestivum | reverse complement strand
GGTCATCCTAGTGCTATTTTTAGTATTGAAATCAGTATTGAAAAATTAACGTGAAGAATCACAATACTGAATTCTAGTACCAAAATTAGTGATATACAAGTAAGTCGGGTGATCTCGTTTTGTATTTCAGCACTGAAATCAGTATTGAAATATTAAGGTGGATAATCGCAATACTGAATTTCAGTACCGAAATGAGTGATATAGAACATAGTCGGGTCATCTTGGTGATCTAGTTCAGTATTGAAATCAGTACTGAAATATTACCGTGGATAATCAGAACAGTGAATTTTAGTACCGAAATTAGTGATATACAATCGAGTCGGGTCATCGTGGTGCGGTTTTCAATATTAAATACTAACGTGGATAACCACAATACTATGTTTTAGTACTAAAATTAGTGATATAGAACCGAGTCAGGTGTTAGTCAAGCTATTTTGGAGTACTCAAATTAATACTGAAATACTAACATGGATAATCGCAATAGTAAAATTTATACCGAAATTAGTGATATAGAAGTGAGTCGGGTGATCGTCGTTTTGTTTTTCAGTACTGAAATCAGTATTAATGTATTAAAGTGGATAATCGCAATACTGAATTTTAATACCGAAATGAGTGATGTAAAACATAGTCGGGTCATCTTGGTGCTATATTTCAGTACTGAAATCAATATTGAAATATTAAGGTGGATAATCACAATACTGAATTTTAGAACCGAAATTAGAAATTTACAACTCAGTCGGGTCATCGTGGTGCTGTTTTTTCAGTATTGAAATATTAACGTGGTTAATCTCAATGCTATATTTTAGTACCAAAATTAGTGATATAGAATTGAGTCATGCGTTCATCCAGCTGTTTTTCGGTACTTAAATCAATACTGCAATATTTACATGGATAATCGCAGTACCGAATATTAGTAACAAATTTGTGATATACAACTATGTTTCGTGATCATCGTTTTGTTTTTAAGTCTTGAAATCAGTATTGAAATATTAGTGGATAATCGCAATACTGAATTTTAATACCAAAATTAGCGATATACAACAGAGTGTGATGATCGTCATTTTATATTTCAGTA
>NW_025289968.1:0-1075 GCF_018294505.1 Triticum aestivum | reverse complement strand
TCGGGCGTCGGCGCCCGCGGTTGGGGGCAATATCCCGATCCAGATCGGGATCGGGAGAGGGGGAGAGTGGGGAATCGGGAGAGTGGGCTAGGGTTCCGCTGGGAGGGGGAGTGGGTTAGTAGGTAGGGGGTGGGCCGGCCCATTCGGGCGGCTGAGGCCAGCTGGGCCACTTGGCCCAGCGCGCGGGGGGGGTGTCTTTTCCTTTTCTATTTTATTTTAGTTACACTTTATTCATAGTTTAGTAAAATATGACAATAGCTACAAATTAGTGTTCCAAAACAACCCACTACCCTAAAAAGTTTTTACCTCAAGATAAAATAGTTTATGATTTTATAAAATATCAAAGGCATTTATTTAATAGTTTTACCTACTGTTTTAATCATTTAAGTGCATTTAAACTTTTTATAAAAATGTTGTTTCTTCACCATAACTATCTACGCAATATTTGTCACGATCCGAACATTTTAGTTTTAACATCTGAAAACTTTTGTTGTTTGCTTTTATTTAAATTTTGAATTTGTTTCGGTTCTGAACCATCGAGAGTTTATCAACAGTAACGGGGTGACGTGGCATCGTTAACGAGGGATTACTGTAGCTTAATTATCCGGGCGTCACAATTCTCCTCCACTACAAGAAATCTCGTCCCGAGATTTAGGAGGTGGGGGTAAGGGGGAAAGTTCTGGTTACGAAATTATAACGGATCTTCTCGAAGAAGTTAATCCCTTTCATTGATGTCTTCAATTCTTTATTCCTATGCATCATGATGATGTTGTCGTCCTTTCTTCGGGGAACTCCATCGTACTTATGAAAGAATAAGGGGTGGGCATTCTGGGAGAACGGGCCTCGACAAGGTTGTCTATCGGGTCGACAGCATCGAGGAAGGTGGCGAAAGGTAACCCCCGAATCGAAACTTAAGAAAATATCGAGAGCAAAGTAAGGAGGTAACCTGGGAAGCTTCGAGCGGGCAGGCAATCGTTCGATGCCTGTTATAGGGCGTGAAAGGGTCAAAGCAACGGGAATAAGTATTGTGTCCGATATCAGACCTGAAGGTGGCTCGTGAATTACATACGAGGCC
>NW_025289967.1:0-1075 GCF_018294505.1 Triticum aestivum | reverse complement strand
CTACAAATGAACTCTGAAAAGGTTGAAAGATGGCACGGTATCATCATTTCACCCACATAGAATGTGCTAAAAAGTTGAGAGGGTTACGGCAAAAAATGGATGCACTTCATGTAAAAAACGGACAATCTCTTTCGAAGTATCCCGGTTTTATACGGAAACTCGTTTGTTACATAGGGATTTGTTTTTTTTAACTTATTTGAACTCGAGACTTTGTGTGTGTTCAAAATGCACCATTCAAAGCCACATCATCAATTTTAAACCCTTTCTGTGTTCATTTGTTACTTTTCATACATTTACTTATTTTTTCAGCTATATGACCCTGGAAATGAAAAGCACTACAATTGCACTCTGAAAAGGTTGAAAGTTGGCATTGTATCATCATTTCAGCCACATAGAATGTGCTGAAAAGTTGAGAGGGCTACGACAAAAACTGGATGCACTTCGTCTACAAAACGGGCAATCTCTTTCGAAGTATCAGGGTTTCATACGGAAACTCGTTTGTTACAAAGGGATTTCAATTTTTTGAAATTACTTGAACTCGAGACTTTTTGTGTGTTCAAAATGCACCATTCAAAGCCGCATCACCAATTCTCAAACCTTTCTGACTTCATTTGTTATTTTTCATGCATTTACTGATTTTTTTGAGCTATATGACCCTGAAAATGAAAAGCCCTACAATGAACTCTCAAAAGGTTGAAAGTTGGCATGGTATCATCATTTCACCCACATAGAATGTACTAATAAGTTGAGAGGGTTACGGCAAAACATGGATGCACTTCGTGTACAAAACGAACAATCTCTTTCGAAGTATCAGGTTTTCATACGGAAACTGGTGTGTTACAAAGGGATTTCATTTTTTTCAATTTACTTGAACTCGAGACTTTTCGTGTGTTCAAAATGCACCATTCAAAGCCACATCATCAATTCTCAAACCTTTCTGACTTCATTTGTTATTTTTCATGCATTTACTGATTTTTTGAGCTATATGGCCCTGAAAATGAAAAGCTCTACAAATGAACTCTCAAAAGGTTGAAAGTTGGCAGGGTATCATCATTTCACCCACATAGAATGTGAT
>NW_025289966.1:0-1075 GCF_018294505.1 Triticum aestivum | reverse complement strand
GCTGGCTGAAGTCAAACCTGACGTGTGGGGGCCACACGTCAGTGACAGGGGGGGTTAAACAGATTTAAATTAATTCTAATTACTAATTAGTGGCGCTGGGGCCCACTGTCAGTGTCAGGGGGGGTTGACTAACAGTAGTTAGCGCTAACCTAACCATCTGGCCGACAGGGCCCACGCGTCAGTGACCCTGGGGGGGTCAAACCCCAGGTCGGTCAAGTCAAACCCCACCGGCGACATGACGCCGGCGAGATCCGAGACGGCGGCGAGAGTGCTTTTTGCCATTCCGGCGACCAAATGGACGGCGGAAGGCATCTACGTGTTGCTGAGGTTGAGCCGCGTCTATTGGTGGTGGTGGTTGGGCTCGGGGTGGCCGGAGTTGACGGCGGCGAGCTCGGCTGCGGCGGCCGGAGTTCGGGTGTGGTCGGGATCAGTGTTGCAGGGGGTTTGGGGAGGCGTTGGTGCGTTCTACGTGCTCCTGGTGATGTGTAGAGCACGATGGTGTGCTCGGTTGGGCACTACGGCGACCGTGGCCACGACGGCGACATCGCCGGCGGCATGGAGCTCTCGGTCGAGGTGGAGCTAGGGCCTAGAGGTCGGGAGAGACCAGGGAAGAAGGGGGAAACGCTCCGGGGGCTCACCGCGGTTGCAGTGGGCGTCGAACCGGGCTCGGGGACGCGCCGGAGACGACGAATTTGACGGCGACGGTGGTCGGAGTCCGAAGAGGGGAACGGCGACGTGGCGGCGATGCAGGGCTTCCGGGGACCCGTGGAGCGGTGGGGAGGAAGAGGGAGTTGTGGCGGAGCTTCTGAGCTAGTCGGGGGAGCGAGGGGTGGTCGGAGACGACTGCTACGGCGAACGGTGGCGACGGTGGTGTTCGGCCGTGTGAGAGAGAGAGCGAGGGAGAGGAAGGAGAGAGCCGGGGAGAGTGAGAGAGAGCAGGGGGGATCGGGACGGGCTGCGGGCGTCGTCCACGCGGCCAGGAGGGCGTCGGCAAGCAGGAGGTGGCCGCGCGGCCGCGCGCGCGCGAGCACGCAGCAGCTTCGGGGCGAGGGGAGGAAGACGACGGGGAGCTACA
>NW_025289965.1:0-1075 GCF_018294505.1 Triticum aestivum | reverse complement strand
CTTAGTATAGGATGCTAGTTTATCATCATTGGCCCTACATTCTTGTCAGTCTGCCTTGCTATACTATCGGGCCGTGATCACTTGGGAGGTGATCACGGGTATATACTATACATACATACATACTATACAGATGGTGACTAAAGTCGGGTCAGCTCATTGAGTACCCGCAAGTGATTCTGACGAGGGGGCTGAAGGGACAGGTGGCTCCATCCCGGTAGAGGTGGGCCTGGGTTCCCGACGGCCCTCGACTGTTACTTTGTGGCGGAGCGACAGGGCAGGTTGAGACCACCTAGGAGACAGGTGGGCCTGGCCCTGTTCGGCGTTCGCGGATACTTAACACGCTTAACGAGATCTTGGTATTTGATCTGAGTCTGGCTACGAGCCTATACGCACTAACCATCTACGTGGGAGTAGTTATGGGTATCCCGACGTCGTGGTATCAGCCGAAGCACTTCAGACGTCAGCGACGGAGCGGCGCGCGCCGGATTGGAACGTAAGCCTGCTCTTGTATTAAGGGGGCTAGTTTTGCTTTCGGCCGCGTACGCAACGTGCAGGTGTGCTATGGGCGATGGGCCCAGACCCCTGTGCGCTTAGGTTTAGACCGGCGTGCTGGCCTCTCTGTTTTGCCTAGGTGGGTGTAACGCCCGAATAATTAAGCTACAGTGATCCCATGCTAATGGTGCCACGTCACCACGGTTACAACTACTAATTTATCGTTAGAACAAAAACCGGTCCTAAATTCAAATTCAAATTAATGATAACAATAAAGTTTTCAAAAATTAAAATAAAAATGTTTGGTTTGTACTAAATATTACAAATGTAATTATGGTGCAACAAACCCATCTTTATAAAATGTCTAAATAATTTAAAATGAGTTAAAACAGAAAATAAAATAAATAAAAGAAAAGAGATAAAACAGAAAAACAAAAGATAAAAAAATAGAAGAGAAACCCCCCCGGGCTTCGGCCCAGCTGACCACAGGCCCAACTGGGCCAAACCCCCCCCAGGCCCAGCCGGCCACCCACCCCCTCACCTTATCCGCTCCCCCTCACCCCCGAAACCCTAACCATCCACC
>NW_025289964.1:0-1075 GCF_018294505.1 Triticum aestivum | reverse complement strand
AAGTTGTGTTCTACTCGTGCAAAGAGAACTACGCATAGACCTAGCTCATGATGCCACTGTTGGGGAACGTTGCAGAAAATTAAAATTTTTCCTACGGTTTCACCAAGATCCATCTATGAGTTCATCTAAGCAACGAGTCTAGGGAGAGAGTTTGCATCTACATACCACTTGTAGATCGCGTGCGGAAGCTTGCAAGGTGATGATGTAGTCGTACTCGACGTGATCCAAATCACCGATGACCAGCGCCAAACGGACGGCACCTCCGCGTTCAACACACGTACGGAACAGCCACGTCTCCTCCTTCTTGATCCAGCAAGGAAGGGAGGAGAGGTTGAGGGAGATGGCACCAGCAGCAGCACGACGGCGTGGTGTTGATGGAGCTGCAGTACTCCGGCAGAGCTTCGCTAAGCACTATGGAGGTGGAGGAGGTGTTGGGGAGGGAGAAGGAGGCAACCAAAGGCCAGGGCGTTCAGGTCTGAAGTCCCTCCTCTCCCCCACTATATATAGGGGTGCCAAGGGGGGGTGCCCGGCCCTAGGAGATCCAATCTCCTAGGGGGTGTGGCGGCCAAGGGGGGTTTTCCCTCCCCCCAAGGCACCTAGGAGGTGCCTTACCCTCCTAGGACTCTTGCCCCCTTAAACCCTAGGCGCATGGGCCTATGTGGGGCTGGTGCCCTTGGCCCATTAGGCCAAGGCGCACCCCCTTACAGCCCATGTGGCCCCCCGGGACAGGTGGACCCACCCGGTGGACCCCCGGGACCCTTCCGGTGGTCCCGGTACAATACCGATAACCCCGAAACTTGTCCCGATGCCCGAAACAGGACTTCCCATATATAAATCTTTACCTCCGGACCATTCCGGAACTCCTCGTGACGTCCGGGATCTCATCCGGGACTCTGAACAACATTCGGGTTACTGCATATACATATCCCTATAACCCTAGCGTAACTGAACCTTAAGTGTGTAGACCCTACGGGTTCGGGAGACATGCAGACATGACCGAGACTCTCTCAGTCAATAACCATCAGCGGGATCTGGATACCCATGATGGCTCCCACATGCTCCTCGATGTTGTCAT
>NW_025289963.1:0-1075 GCF_018294505.1 Triticum aestivum | reverse complement strand
TATGCATATTTGTCAGGTGATTTCTAGTGCAAACTATTCAATAATCTATTTATGTTATCCAGAACAAAAATACTTCACACACTTTTGTGTTTTGTCTAATTGCAGGTGTATGGGACATTTGTACAATCCACATATGAAGATAAGGAAGAAAGAGATGTTTATTTGCTGTCCAAAAATTTCTCTCACGTCACTTTTGGCCCAAGAGAAGATAGAGTCCAAGTCTCTCACGTTCTGGATTCAGATTCGGACTGCACAGACACACCTGACTCAAAACGCACACAAGTTTTTCATACGGACTCCGAATTGGGTGATTCTTTTTTTGTTGGAAACTAGATTTCGTGCACTTTCCAACCCAATTGGAATCACCTTCAAATTCGTCCGGAGCGTTGAGTTGTGGACGAAACAATCTGATGTTGTAGCAGAATCCGAGTCAAACTACAAGTCCAAAGGTGTTACATCACCTCCACTTGGGCCCATTGGCCTTGTACGACCTAGATTTAGTTTTAGGCTGCCTTGGGACGTCCTCCCTACTCCTTGGCCGCCACCCCTTGCTCCTATATAAGTAGATCCATCTAGTAGCTTTTCCTGGGGATTTGTTTAGTTAAAAGTTAGCCATTGCAACTTCGTGTACTTCGTTTGTGTCCAACGACCAGACCAAGACCGCTTACGGATCCCCACCTTTATCAATACTTCATATATACTCGCAATATTCGGATTGCTTTTATCATATTCTTGCTTGTTCTTCGATTGCTTGCAGGAATAGACCTTCGTGGTCAGGTTGATTGTGCTCCGGCGTGGTCAATAACCTCTCGGAGTTGGTTTAGCGATTGCTAAGGCACAACGTCGTGCACGTTTGTAGTCGGATCGTCAAAGTCATCTCCACCAAATCGATAGTTATCATCTCATCGAAAGATCGGGACACCTCGCCTCTATCAAGTGGTATCAGTTTTCAGGTTGCTCGGTGAGAATTTCCAGTTTTCCTAGATTAGATTTATTTTCTTACCTATTGTCCAAGAAAAAGCCACAAAAAAGAGTTAGATCTATTCATCCTTGGTCCAAGCCAGTCTGAGCCTTT
>NW_025289962.1:0-1075 GCF_018294505.1 Triticum aestivum | reverse complement strand
CATGAAACGGGCCAGAATCGGCCAAAACTGCGAGTGTTGATGACCGACACATAGACGCGTCCCAGGGTTCGTTAATCGTGGTAATCACTCTGGGACCGCAAAACAGTGAGTAATAGTCCATGAAACGGGCCAGAATCGGCCAAAACTGCGAGTGTTGATGACCGACATGTAAACGCATCCCAGGGTTTTATAATCGTGGTAATCACTCTGGGACCCCAAAACAGTGAGTAATACTCCATGAAACAGGCCAGAATCGGCCAAAACTGGCAGAGTTGATGACTGAAACGTAAACGCATCCCAAGATTTGTTAATCGTGGAAATCACTCTGGGACCCCAAAACAGTGAGTAATAGTCCATGAAACGGGACATAATAGGCCAAAACTGCCAGCGTTGATGACCGAAACGTAGACGCATCCCGGGGTTTGTTAATGGTGGTAATCACTCCGGGACCCCAAAACAGTGAGTAATAGTCCATGAAACGGGCCAGAATCGGCCAAAACTGCCAGTATTGATGACCGACATGTAAGCGCACCCTTGGGTTGACTAACTATGGAAATCGCTTCGGGACCCCAAATCGGTGAGTAATAATCCAAGAAATGGGCCAGAATCGGCCAAAACTGCGAGTGTTGATGACCAACACGTAAACGCATCACAGGCTTTGTTAATCGTGGAAATCACTCTAGGACCCCAAAACAGTGAGTAATATCAATGAAACAGGCCAGAATCGGCCAAAACTAGCAGTATTGATGACCGACACGTAAACACATCCAAGGGTTTGTTAATCGTGGAAATTACTTCGGGACCCAAAAACAATGAGTAATAGTCCATGAAACGGGCCAGAATAGGCCAAAACTGCCACTGTTGATAACCGAGACGTAAACGCATCCCAGGGTTTGTTAATAGTGGAAATCACTCTCCAACCCCAAAACAGTGCGTAATAGTCCATGAAACGGGCCAGAATCGGCCAAAACTGCCAGTGTTGATGACCAACACGTAGATGCGTTTCAGGGTTTGTTAATCGTGGTAATAACTCTGGGACCCCAAAACAGTGAGTAATAGTCCATGAAACGGGCAA
>NW_025289961.1:0-1075 GCF_018294505.1 Triticum aestivum | reverse complement strand
GAACGTATCCTTTGATGACACCATTCATCCTTTCGAACGGCATCATGCTGTGTAGGAACGTCGGCCCGAGTTGGATGATATCCTCCACTATATGGACCAGCAGATGCACCATAACGTCGAAGAATGCGGGCGGGAAGTACATCTCAAGCTCGCATAGTATCACCACGATCTCTTCCTGTAGCCTTCTGAGTTGCCTCACGCCAATCGACTTCCGAGAGATGACGTCGAAGAAGTTGCATAGGCCAAATAGCGTTTCACGGACGTGCGCGTCCATGATCCCACGGATTGCAACTGGAAGTATCTGCGTCATCAGCACGTGACAGTCGTGAGACTTCATCCCGCTGAACTTCTGCTTCGCTGGGTCTAGGTATCTGCTTATCTTCCCCGCGTAACCGTAAGGAAGTTTTACTCCTAGGAGGCAGGTGAAAAACTGCTCGATCTCCTCCTGACTTAGAGTGAAGCACGCGGGAGGGTAGTCATTTTCGGTCTTCTTGGCCTTTTAGCCTTTGCGACGACTTTCTGTGTCCTTCTTCGCCTCATCATCATCATCATCATCATCATCATCATCATCATCATCATCATATATAGCGTGAAGCTCCTGCCTGATGCCCATTTATTTCAAGTCTGCCCTTGCTTTCGGCCCATCTTTGGTCCTCTCTGGCATGTTGAGCAGGGTACCAAGCAGACTCTCGCACACGTTCTTCGTGATATGCATGACATCAAGGCTGTGAGGCACACGGTGGATCTTCCAGTACGGCAAGTCCCAGAAAACAGACCTCGTTTTCCATACCTTCAGCAGCGGCTCTGGCGCCTTTCGCTTCTTTCCCGGCTCTGGCGCCTTTTGCTTCTTTCCCGGCAGTGGGCAGTCTTTCCAATTTTTCAACAGCTTGTCTATTTCCTCGCCGCTCCTCGTACACGGGCGTTTTCGGGGTTCGGTTTCACCATCGAACAGATCCTTGCGTTTCCTCCACGGGTCATCGTCGCGAAGCCACCTTCGATGTCCCATAAACACGGTTTTCGAAGACCCGGGATCTCTATCTAGCTGGCGATACGTTGTGTCATCCATGCACCTTAC
>NW_025289960.1:0-1075 GCF_018294505.1 Triticum aestivum | reverse complement strand
AAGAAGGACACATGCCGGCCAGCCTAAGTGTTCCGGAGCAGTAGCAAGCTACCATGGCTCGGTGGAAACACTAGGAGACATTTCCCGGTAAGAGAGGCTACTGAAGATAAACGACTAGATAGTCAGATCCCACACATACCAAGCATTTCAATAACATACACACAATATGCTCGATATGTGCAAACACAACATGGCATCACAACATGACTCTATGACTCAAGTAATTTAATCAATAGGCTCCGAGGAGCGAGATATTACAAACATGGGTCTCATGACCCAACAATCAGAGCATACAAGTCAAAACACAAGCGGAAGCTATCATGTCTGAGTACAGACATCTATAAATGAAAAAGGCTGAGAAGCCTGACTATCTACCAGATCCTGCCGAGGGCACAAGATCGTAGCTGAGGTAACAAGCTAAACGTCGAAGTCCACGCGGAACTACTAGCGAGACCGAAGTCTCTCTGCAAAAACATAAATAGGCAAACGTGAGTACAAATGTACCCAGCAAGACTTACATCAGAACTAACTACATATGCTTCATTATCAACAAAGGGGATGGTGGGGTTTAACTGCAGCAAGCCAGCTTTGACTCGGTGGCTATCCTGAACTACGACTGCAAGTAACTCTTTTGAGGTGGCGCACACGAGTCCACATATTCCCCATGTCAATACACCACTATGGAATCGCTCCCGTCTCCCTACGGGAACGCCATCCATAGCACTCACGCTTATCTTGCGTATTTTAGAGTATCCACTTTCACTTGTCTATGAACTGATATAAGCAACCCAGAAGTCCTTTTCCGCGGACACGGCTATTCGAATAGATGATGATAACCCTGCAGGGGTGTACTTCTTCATACATGTTTCCACCACTTAGCGTCTGCACACGACATGTGCTCGGCAGACTTCAAGCGAAAGCCGACGTGGGTGTAGACCACGACCTACCTAAACACTCAAGTCTCTAGTCCAGGTTTATCGCCTATTCGGGTTCCATCCATGAGGAGATCCGGCCGGAGTTTCGCTCACAGCCCCAAACGATGTGAACAGGGTTCCGTGACACCAAACGGGCGCCC
>NW_025289959.1:0-1075 GCF_018294505.1 Triticum aestivum | reverse complement strand
CAGCCGCAGTTGACCACTGACGTCATGCTGACGTCATGCTGGCGCAATAATTATAATTTCTGGATTTAAATTTAATCAGGAAATTCCAGAATATTATTTAAACTTCAAAAATTCATAACTTTTATTCTGTAACTCCAATTTGGACAAATTATATATGAAAAATGATCAGAAAAATCCAATCTATCCATCTGTACCATTTTCATGCATGATCAAACAAGTTAAATTGATGTTTCAAGCAGAACAAGGAAAAGCACTTTAAAAGGCCATGCTTGAGTTTGAAATTTGAATCTTTGATTCAAATTTGTTCAAACCCTTCTGGTTTTAGTTGCATTAGCCCAACACACTCATATTGCCATGTTTCATGCATGCATCATATTGTCGCATATTGTTTGGTGATGTTTGTGCATCGCTGTCCTTTACGACAGGTTCTGCCTCCGAGGAGTACCGTGATTACCCTAACAAAGAACCGTATCAGTGCATCGAACCATCAGGCAAGCAACCAACCATTTGATCATATCGATACAATCCCATGTTCTCGCTCCTGCTCTCTTTTACTGCATTAAGACAACGCGTTTCAAACTGCTGTGTGCTACGGTAGTTGAACCCTTTTCCTCTGCATGACCTGTCATTGCCACGGTAACTAGATGAAACCCACTAGCATGTGTAGGAGTTGATTGAGCCATATGTATGTGTTGTTCCTACCTTGCTATGCCTGCTATGCTTAGAGTCGTGTCAGGTCTGGTTCATCTGGGTGATGGGCTAGAGTGAAATGATTATGTCGGTAATGAGAGTGGTGTGGTGAACACGATTTGGTAAAGGTATCGATGAGAGGCCATGTAGGAGTACATGGTGGGTTGTTTCATTGAAGCCGACCTTAAGCACTGAGATCTGTATGTGTGATTTAAGAATCAGCTACTACCATGCATTGGGCCCGAAACCAATGGACCCTCTCGGCTTCTTATTCACCCTAGTTCTCCGTCCAGGAGTTGCAAGTAGTTTCTGGTGTTTGTAGCCTACTGGAGGCTGTGGACAGCGCTGACCGTAGGGGTGGGCTGTGATGCGGTAGGTACGTGGC
>NW_025289958.1:0-1075 GCF_018294505.1 Triticum aestivum | reverse complement strand
GTGGTGCGGGGGGGCGGTTGGGCCAGTGAGCTGGCCGGCTGGGCCATTGGCCCAGTTGGCCAAGGGGTTCCTTTTTTTTATATATATACTTTAGTTTTCTATTCTTTTATGTACCTTATTTCTTTTCTGTTTTATTTTGTTTTCTCATTGCATTTTAGTTTTGTAAAGTACAAATATGATCCCTAAATTGGTAATAGGAATTATACCACTGCCACAATTAACTTGGCACCTAAATATATTAGTTTGTAATTGTTTATCATCTTAAAAGCATTTAAATAATTGTTTTTGCTACTGTTTAAATCGTTTTTAGAGTATCTGAACATTTTATAAAAGTGTAGTTCCTCTGCCATATTTATTTATGCACTATTTGGTTCACTCCGAACATTTAAATTTTAATTTTTGAAAACTTTTATTGTTTGCTCGATTTTGAGTTTGAAATTCGAACTAGGTTCCGAACTAACGCGAGTTTATCCACAGTAACCGAGGTGACATGGCATCATTAGCGGGGATTACTGTAGCTTGATTATCCGGGCGTCACAATTCTCCTCCACTACAAGAAATCTCGTCCCGAGATTTAAGAGGGGAGTAAGGGGAAAGTTCTGGCTACGATATTCTAATGGATCTTCTCATCCTGGCTTGCTCTTCTCGAAGAGGTTGATCCCTTTCGTTGATGTCTTCATTTCACTGCTTCAAGTCACCATGATCAATTTGTCATCCTTTCTTCGGGATCTCCATCGTACTTACGAATAGGTAAGGGGCAGCTCTACAACGATAGGATGTTATAAGGGAAAATCTTCTGGGGGTTTCCCAAGTATGAACATATGAGTATCTCTCGAGTTGAACAAATGAAACACATCGAGAGCAAAGTAAGAAGGTGCAATAAGAAGTTTAAAATGGATAGGCAATCGTTCATTGCCTGAAACAGAGTGTGAATGGGGTTCAGAGCAACGGGAATAAGTATTGTGTCCGATACCAAAATTGATCACTAGGAAGGTGGCTCGCACATTACATTCGAAGTCAAGCTCTAGGAATAACTTTGGCAACAGGGTGTATAGGAGAGTCAGGTTTCGATCCT
>NW_025289957.1:0-1075 GCF_018294505.1 Triticum aestivum | reverse complement strand
TTGCCCGTTTCATGGACTATTACTCACTGTTTTGGGGTCCCAGAGTTATTACCACGATTAACAAACCCTGAAACGCATCTACGTGTTGGTCATCAACACTGGCAGTTTTGGCCGATTCTGGCCCGTTTCATGGACTATTACGCACTGTTTTGGGGTTGGAGAGTGATTTCCACTATTAACAAACCCTGGGATGCGTTTACGTCTCGGTTATCAACAGTGGCAGTTTTGGCCTATTCTGGCCCGTTTCATGGACTATTACTCATTGTTTTTGGGTCCCGAAGTAATTTCCACGATTAACAAACCCTTGGATGTGTTTACGTGTCGGTCATCAATACTGCTAGTTTTGGCCGATTCTGGCCTGTTTCATTGATATTACTCACTGTTTTGGGGTCCTAGAGTGATTTCCACGATTAACAAAGCCTGTGATGCGTTTACGTGTTGGTCATCAACACTCGCAGTTTTGGCCGATTCTGGCCCATTTCTTGGATTATTACTCACCGATTTGGGGTCCCGAAGCGATTTCCATAGTTAGTCAACCCAAGGGTGCGCTTACATGTCGGTCATCAATACTGGCAGTTTTGGCCGATTCTGGCCCGTTTCATGGACTATTACTCACTGTTTTGGGGTCCCGGAGTGATTACCACCATTAACAAACCCCGGGATGCGTCTACGTTTCGGTCATCAACGCTGGCAGTTTTGGCCTATTCTGTCCAGTTTCATGGACTATTACTCACTGTTTTGGGGTCCCAGAGTGATTTCCACGATTAACAAATCTTGGGATGCGTTTACGTTTCAGTCATCAACTCTGCCAGTTTTGGCCGATTCTGGCCTGTTTCATGGAGTATTACTCACTGTTTTGGGGTCCCAGAGTGATTACCACGATTATAAAACCCTGGGATGCGTTTACATGTCGGTCATCAACACTCGCAGTTTTGGCCGATTCTGGCCCGTTTCATGGACTATTACTCACTGTTTTGCGGTCCCAGAGTGATTACCACGATTAACGAACCCTGGGACGCGTCTATGTGTCGGTCATCAACACTCGCAGTTTTGGCCGATTCTGGCCCGTTTCATG
>NW_025289956.1:0-1075 GCF_018294505.1 Triticum aestivum | reverse complement strand
CGAACTCCACTGAAAACACGGGCGACGCCAGGATGCTCCAGACGGTAGAGGCCCTGGCACAACCGCCCACTAAGAAGAATGTCCCTCGTGCCCCGATCCTTAATAAAAAGATCAAAAGGGTGAAATTCACAAAGCACATTATTATCACGTGTGAGTTTAGGAACTGAAAGAAGATTACGGGTCACAGATGGAACTCGAAGAACATTGCGAAGCTGAAGACTCCTATTGGCATGTCTAGTGAGAAGAGATGCTTGACCAATATGAGAGATGTGCATACCTGCTCCATTGGCGGTGTGGATCTTGTCGGAGCCATGATAGGGTTCACGAGTGTGAAGCTTCCCCATCTCGCTGGTCAGATGCTCTGTCGCCCCAGAGTCCATGTACCAGTGTGGATCGATGGAGTAGGACTGAGTGTGTCCCTGTTGCTTCTGCGGCGCGGGACGATCAGCCATGGCGACTTGACGGGCATTGTTGCGTGTATCTTTGCCGTCATTGCCAAGACCAAGGAAGCTTCGCTGGAAGCGCTTATGACACTTGGAGGCCCAGTGCCCATCGCGGCCATAAAGCTGGCACACACGTGGACCGCCAGCCCCCGGTAAGGTCGCAGTAGGTGGGGGGGCTGAGGCGGGCGACGGTGGCAGCCCCAAGGGAGACCGGGGTGATGAAGAAGAGCGGCCACCCTTGGTGGCGGCGTTGGCCGAGAGGGAGCCAGTGCCCCTGGAGCGGCGTGTCTCGACCCGTTGCTCAGTGAGAAGGAGCCGAGAGAAAACCTCGTGTGCCAGCATGGGTGTCGAGTTGCCCCGCTCGTTGATGATCTCGACTAAGGCATCATACTCCTCATCAAGACCATTGACAATAAACGAGTTGAACTCGGAGTCGGTGAGGGGCTGTCCAATGGAGGCCAATGTGTCGGCGAGGCCCTTGACCTTGTTGTAGAACTCAGTGGCAGTGGAGTCAAGCTTCTGACACTCTCCAAGCTGACGACGGAGTGCAGAGACACGAGCCTGGGACTGCGCTGCAAAGGTTCGCTCAAGGATGGTCCAGGCCTCATGAGACGTCTTCGCGAAGACAACAA
>NW_025289955.1:0-1075 GCF_018294505.1 Triticum aestivum | reverse complement strand
GGCGCGCGGTGGGAACGGCGGCGGGGACAGGTGGCGCGACGGCATTCGTCGGGGACGGCGGCGCGGACACGTCCGGCGGCGGGGTATTTTGTCCGGGCTCGAGGTGGAAGAAGGGTAGGGTTTGACTGCGAACGTTTTCGGGAGGGGATGCATATATATAGCTAGAGGGAGCTAGGAGAGTCCAAATGAGGTGCGGTTTTCGCCCACACGATCGTGATCGAACGACCTAGAGCATGGAAGAGAGTTTGGTGGGTTTTGGGCTGTTTAGAGAGGGGGTTTTGCTGCAACACACAAATGGACTTTGCGGTTACCCGGTTAACCGTTGGAGTAACAAACGACCTCCAAATGGAACGAAACTTGACCGGTGGTATACCAAGGCCACTTGACAAGCCTCGGTCCATTCCGAGAACGTTTGACACCCGGTCACGAAAGAAACAAGAGGGGTGCACCGGAGGAGATGGGAGCGCCGGATTTCAAAACGGACAACGGGGAAATGCAATGCACATGATGACATGATATGAGACGAACACGTATGCAAATGCAATGCACATGATGACATGATATGAAATGCATGACATGAACAAAATGCAAAACGAAAGACAAAACCCGAACACGGAGGGAAAATCATAACACATAGCCGAAAATGGCAAGAGTTGGAGTTACAAATATGGAAAGTTACATGCGGGGTGTTACAACACTCCACCACTACGAGGGCAACAACACGCGCTTTTATGTTCTTGCGGGGCTGTGTAGACCTTCTTTTCTAACTGCTCACACCGGGGCATTTTCACCTCTAGATAGAAATTGTGCTGCATACTTGGATACACACATACACATGCAAATTGTACTTAATTTTTTCAACCAAAAAAATCAGAAGCAGTAAAACTTCCCATCAATTTCAGACAATAGATACAACCCATGCGACTTTTTTAATAATCATATTTCAACCCTACGTAATGGTACTAATCATGTACTGCATTCTCACTGTATCTATATTCGTACAAAATTAGATCATGTCATCAAACATGGACAGGGCGCGGCAACGCGAGCCATCATGGTCTAGTATTAGAGAAAA
>NW_025289954.1:0-1075 GCF_018294505.1 Triticum aestivum | reverse complement strand
TGCGGGGTGGTGTGGTGGCATGTCCGAAGAGGCGGGACGCGTCTCCGGGGCGTGGCCCCCCCTCACGGACGGCGATGACACGGTAGTAGACGTTCTGCGGTAACGATATGGCGTCAATATTACTAAATACTCGGAGCGCGATAAAATCATGCGTTTTTTTGCACGACGTGGGCACATGTGCTATAGGAACGATGGTATTTTTTCATAATTTTTGGTGATGGAGAAGTATCCGAAAAATTCCCTCTACGCGGATTGCCCTTCGCGCGTCTACGGCTGGGGCCGCCGGCCTCCGGGGGCTAGCATGCCGCCAAATCTTGCGTAGGCGGCCTCTCACAAGTCTGGAAGTGTTGTGGCGGTTGCAAACGCCCGGCACGCGTGTCCGGGGTGTGCCCCTCCTCACGGACGGCGCCGCCGCCGGCACCTGGAGGGGGGGAAACGGACGCGTCGGCTCTACACAAAGGGGATCTTGCTGTGGGTCTGGCCCAGATGTTGCTCCAAAGTGTTCCTATGGGCTGACCTAACACAACCGGGTGGGGAGGTCCACTGGTCAAAGCCCGTCCGTGCAAAGTCAAAGGGCTAGATCCCGTGGTCAAACGCTACAGGGTTAGGCGGGACGGGGGCACTGGGGGTAGCAATGCCACCGGAGCGTCACATCGGGCCCTCATATATGCGGGGTGGTGTGGTGGCATGTCCGAAGAGGCGGGACGCGTCTCCGGGGCGTGGCCCCCCCTCACGGATGGCGATGACACGGTAGTAGACGTTCTGCGGTAACGATGCGGCGTCAATATTACTAAATACTCGGAGCGCGATAAAATTATGAGTTTTTTGCACAACATGGGCACATGTGCTATAGGAACGATGGTATTTTTTTCAGAATGTTTGGTGATGGAGAAGTATCCGAAAAATTCCCTCTACGCGGATTGCCCTTCGCGCGTCTACGGCTGTGGCCGGCGGCCTCCGGGGGCTAGCATGCTGCCAAATCTTGCGTAGGCGGCCTCTCAAAAGTCTGGAAGTGTTCTGGCGGTTGCAAACGCCCGACACGCATGTCCGGGGTGTGCCCCCCCACACGGACGGC
>NW_025289953.1:0-1075 GCF_018294505.1 Triticum aestivum | reverse complement strand
TTCTGTGCTTTGATAATTTGATCCGTAAGGGTAGGTTTTGCCACCAAGGTGGAGAGAAAACCTTGAGGTACAATGTGAAGGTTAAGCTTCCGAAATTCCTCATGGAGAAGCGGTTGACTTTGTTGTAACATCAGGTTGTTACAATAAGATTTACGACTTAGCGCATCAGCCATGACGTTGGCTTTCCCTGGGGTATAGGTTATTCCTAGGTCGAAGTCTGTGATCAACTCAACCCAACGTCTCTGCCTGAGATTCAAATCCGGTTGGGTGAAGATGTACTTCAGACTTTGGTGATCAGTGAATATTTCGCAACGATTACCGAGGAGGTAATGTCGCCAGGTCTTAAGTGCATAGACTACGGCTGCAAGCTCTAGATCATGAGTAGGATAATTCTCCTCATGTGGGTGCAATTGCCGTGAAGCGTAAGCAATTACGTGTCGATCTTGCATGAGAATGCAACCTAGTCCTTGTCGCGAGGCATCGCAGTAGATAACAAAGTCTTTGGAGAAGTCTGGCGGTACCAGTACAGGAGCAGAGGTCAGGCGTCTTTTCAGTTCCTGAAAGCTGTGCTCACATTGTGGAGTCCATTCGAACTTCTTATCTTTCTTGAGGAGTTCGGTTTGAGGGTTAGCAACTTTGGAGAAGTTCTCGACAAAGCGACGGCAATAGCTCGCTAAGCCTAGAAAACTCCGAACTTGCTTGACCGATTCGGGTGGAGTCCAATCAAGGACGGCTTGAACTCGCTCAGGGTTAACAGCAATACCTTTACCAGATATTACATGACCCAGATAGGTCACTTCTGACAACCAGAATTCACATTTTGAAAATTTGGCATAAAGGCGATGCTCTCGAAGTTTCTTCAACACTAGCCTTAGATGTTCGGCATGTTCTTCCTTGTTCTTGGAGTAGATGAGTATATCATCGAGATAAACTACGACGAATTTATCCAAATACTCCATGAAGATTGAGTTCATTAACCGAGAAAAGGTGGCTGGAGCGTTGGTTAAACCGAAGGACATGACGGTGTACTCGTATTGGCCATAACGAGTAACAAAGGCCGTTTTAGGAATGTCCC
>NW_025289952.1:0-1076 GCF_018294505.1 Triticum aestivum | reverse complement strand
CGTAGTGATTTCCATGATTGACAAACCCCGGGCTGCGTTTAAGTGTCGGTCATCAAAAGTCGCGTTTTTTGTCGATTCTGACCCGTTTCATGGACTATTACAAACCGTTTTGGGGTCCCAAATCGATTTCCATGGTTGTCGAATCCAAACATGTGCTTACGCGTTGGTCGTCAAGACTCGCAATTTGAGCCGATTCTGGCCCGTTTCTACATAGTTTTGGGATCCCGAAGTGATTTCCACGATTGACGAACCCATGGTGCGTTTACATGTCGGTCATCAACGCTCACAATTTTGGCCAGTTCTGGTCCGTTTCGTGGACTACTAGCCACCGTTTTGGGGCCTAGAGCGGTTTCCATGATTAACGATCCCCGGGGTGCCTTTAAGTGTATGTCGTCAACAGAGACGGTTTGGGCCAATTCTGAGCAGTTTCCATAGTGTTTGAACACCGAGGTGCGCTTACGTGTCGGTCATCAACACTCGCAGTTTTGGACGATTTTGGCCCATTTCATGGACCATTACTCACCGTTTTGGGGTCCCGGAGTGATTTCCACTATTGATGAACCCGGGGCAAGTTGACATGTCAGTCATCAACACTCGCGGTTTTTGTCGATCCTGACCTGTTTCGTGGACTATTACTCGCCGTTTTTGGGGTCCCAAAGCGATTTCCATGTTTGTTGAATCCCACTGAGTGCTTACATGTCGGTCATCAATAATCGCAGTTTTTGCCCGATTCTGGTCCGTTTCGTGCACTATTACTCATCGTTTTGGGGTCCTAGAGCGATTTCCACGATTGACAAACCCCAGTGTGTGTGTACATGTCGGTCATCAACATTCGCAAATCTTGTCGATTCTGACCCGTTTCATGGACTATTACTCACCGTTTTGGGGTCCAAAGTGATTTCCATAGTTTTACGTGTCGGTCATCAACACTCGCGGATTTTGTCGATTCTGACCCATTTCGTTGACTATTACTCACCGTTTTGGGGTCCTGAAGTGATTCCATGGTTGTTGAACCCCAAGGTGTGTTTACGTGTCGGTCATCAACATTCGCAGTTTTGGCCGATTCTGGCCGGTTT
>NW_025289951.1:0-1076 GCF_018294505.1 Triticum aestivum | reverse complement strand
ACCATGCAAGCGAATAATTTCACGAAAGAACAAATCAGCAACATTAACAGCATCATCGCTTTTATGACATGGTATAAAGTGTGCCATTTTCGAGAATCTATCCACGACAACAAATATGCTATCCCTCCCCTTCTTTGTTCGAGGTAAACCTAAAACAAAGTCCATAGATATATCCTCCCAAGGAACACTAGGTACAGGCAAAGGCATATATAAACCATGAGGATTGAGTCGTGACTTAGCTTTTTGACATGTAGTGCATCGAGCAATAAAACGCTCAACATCCCGTCTCATCTTTGGCCAATAGAAATGTGTAGCAAGTACGTCCTCCGTCTTCTTCACGCCAAAGTGTCCCATTAATCCTCCTCCATGCGCCTCCTGCAACAACAAAAGACGAACGGAGCTAGCTGGAATGCATAGCTTGTTAGCACGAAACACAAATCCATCGTTAACGAGAAACTTGTTCCACATTCTTCCTTCTTTACAATTCTGCATTACATCTTTAAAATCAGCATCATGCACATATTGATATTTGATGGTCTCCAAACCAAATATTTTGAAGTCAAGTTGTGAAAGCATAGTATAGCGACGAGACAATGCATCAGCAATAACATTTTCTTTTCCCTTCTTATGTTTAATGACATAAGGGAAAGTCTCAATGAATTCAACCCATTTAGCATGTCTATGATTCAGTTTAGCTTGACTTTTAATATGTTTCAAAGATTCATGATCAGAATGTATAACAAATTCTTTGGGCCATAAATAATGTTGCCATGTTTCTAAAGTCCGAACAAGAGCATATAATTCTTTATCATAAGTAGAATAATTCAGACTAGGCCCACTCAATTTTTCAGAAAAGTATGCAACGGGTTTGCCATCTTGTAATAACACACCTCCTAATCCAATTCCACTAGCATCACATTCAAGCTCAAAAGTCTTATTAAAATCAGGAAGTTGGAGTAAAGGAGCATGTGTCAACTTATCTTTCAATACCGTGAAGGCTTCTTCCTGTGCGGTACCCCAAACAAAAGGCACATCCTTCTTTGTAAGCTCGTTGAGAGGTGCAGCAATGGTGCTGA
>NW_025289950.1:0-1076 GCF_018294505.1 Triticum aestivum | reverse complement strand
ATATTCACGTCTTCACCTCGCACTCAACCAACTGTCACTTCGACGCGCGAGCGGATAGAATGTGATTCTTGTCTTGATGACGCTTCTCCCTCCTTCCGACGGTGTCATCTCAAACAAAAGATCTTCAACTCCAATCCCACCTCAACGACGCTTGTTGCGGCGTTGTCGAAGGGCATGCGAGTTTCCGCCCCTGTTGTTATCCACGGACGAGGGTCGTTATTTGTGTTGTCTGTCGGCATGGCTCCATATACATTGTTGGCGGCAATATCGTCTTCTGCAACAACCTCTTCTCTCAAGCCTCCACGGGCAAGATGGTCGGTTTATCACGCTGCAGGTGGAGGTGGGGTATAGTGGGACTAACCGGCCCATCCCACTTAAACTGCTTTAGTTGGCTCCTATTGGACAGAACTTTTTTAAGTGGGCTAACCCTATTAGCCCATTGCGAACCCACTTGACCAACCAAACCTTTCTCTCTCTTGTGCATAGACGAACAGAGAAGGCGTTGTGGCGCGGCAAACACGCTCCCACCGCCATCGCCGACGGACACACAACTATGCCGCCACATATTCACGTCTTCACCTCGCACTCAACCAACTATCACTTCGACGCGCGAGCGGATAGAATGTGATTCTTGTCTTGATGACGCTTCTCCCTCCTTCCGACGGTGTCATCTCAAACAAAAGATCTTCAACTCCAATCCCACCTCAACGACGCTTGTTGCGGCGTTGTCGAAGGGCATGCGAGTTTCCGCCCCTGTTGTTATCCACGGACGAGGGTCGTTATTTGTGTTGTCTGTCGGCATGGCTCCATATACATTGTTGGCGGCAATATCGTCTTCTGCAACAACCTCTTCTCTCAAGCCTCCACGGGCAAGATGGTCGGTTTATCACGCTGCAGGTGGAGGTGGGGTATAGTGGGACTAACCGGCCCATCCCACTTAAACTGCTTTAGTTGGCTCCTATTGGACAGAACTTTTTTAAGTGGGCTAACCCTATTAGCCCATTGCGAACCCACTTGACCAACCAAACCTTTCTCTCTCTTGTGCGTAGAGGAACAGAGAAGGCGTTGCGGCGCGG
>NW_025289949.1:0-1076 GCF_018294505.1 Triticum aestivum | reverse complement strand
GCCAGTGCTCCTCTGAGTGTTGGTCCGAACTAGAGCCCTGTGCAGCGCCCCCTCGGGGAAACTCGAGGTTTGGTTTTAGTTGTACGGATTGCTCATCTGAGTGTGCCCTGAGAAAGAGATATGTGCAGCTCCTATCGGGATTTGTCGGCACATTCGGGCGGTGTTGCTGGTTTAGTTTTACCCTGTCGAAATGTCTTGTTGTACCGGGATACCGAGTCTGATCGGAACGTCTCGGGTGGAGGTCTATTCCTTCGTTGACCGTGAGAGCTTGTCATGGGCTAAGTTGGGACACCCCTGCAGGGATTTGAACTTTCGAAAGCCGTGCCCGCGGTTATGTGGCAGATGGGAATTTGTTAGCGTCCGGTTGTAGAAAACCCGAAGTTGACCTTAATTAAAATACATCAACCGCGTGTGTAACCGTGATGGTCTCTTTCCGGCGGAGTCCGGGAAGTGAACACGGTGTTGGAGTTATGCTTGACGTAGGTTGCTATAGGATCACTTCTTGATCATACTTTTATCGACCGTGCTTTGCCCTCTCTTCTTGCTCTTTTTTGCGATTGTAGCCACCATATATGCTAGTCGCTTGCTGCAGCTCCACCTCATTACTCCATCCTTCCTATAAGCTTAAATAGTCTTGATCTCGCGGGTGCGAGATTGCTGAGTCCCCGTGGCTCACAGATACTTCCAAAACCAGTTTGCAGGTGCCTATGTTACCGAGCAGGTGACGCAACCAAGCTCAAGGAGGAGCTCGATGAAGATCTTGTCCTTTGTGTTGTTTCCGTTCTAGTTGATCAGTAGTGGAGCCCAGTTGGGGTCGATCGGGGACCTTTGTCGCATTTGGGGTTCTTCTTTTATTTTGGTTCCGTAGTCGGACCTTGATTGTATCTGGTTGATGTAATGCTCTATTCATGTAATTGTGTGAAGTGGCGATTGTAAGCCAGCTATGTATCTCTTTCCCTTATGTATTACATGGGTTGTGTGAAGATTACCTCACTTGCGACATTGCTTTCAATGCGGTTATGCCTCTAAGTCGTGCTTCGACACGTGGGAGATATAGCCGCATCGAGGGCGTTACA
>NW_025289948.1:0-1076 GCF_018294505.1 Triticum aestivum | reverse complement strand
GCAACAACTTGGCTAGCATGGAGATGGTGGAGAAGCTTTCTCTCACCACAAGACCACATCCACATCCTTACTACATCCAATGGTTCAACAACAGCGGCAAGGTTAAGGTAACACGTACTGTTCGTGTGCATTTTAGTATCTCTACATATGCTGATTATGTTGATTGTGATGTGGTACCTATGCAAGCATGTTCCTTATTACTTGGTAGACCATGGCAATTTGATAAAAATTCTGTACACCATGGTAGAAACAATCACTATACTCTTGTTCATAAGGATAAAAATATTACTTTGCTTCCTATGACTCCTGATTCCATTTTGAAAGATGATATTAATAGAGCTAATAAAGCACAACAGGAGAAGAATAAGAGTGAAAATCAGATTGTGGCAAAAGAATTTGAACAACAAATGAAGCCTAATAATAAACCATCTAGTGTTGCTTCTGAAATTAAATTGAAAAGTGCATATTTATTTGCCACCAAATCTGATATTGATGAGCTAGATTTCAGCAAATCTGTTTGCTATGCTTTTGTGTGCAAAGAGGCATTATTTTCATTCGAGGACGTGCCTTCCTCTTTGCCTCCCGCTGTCACTAACATTTTGCAGGAGTTCGCTGACGTTTTTCCACAAGACGTGCCACCGGGATTACCGCCTATTCGAGGGATTGAGCATCAGATTGACTTAATTCCCGGTGCTTCACTGCCAAACCGTGCACCATACCGTACCAATCCAGAGGAGACGAAGGAGATTATGCGTCAAGTACAAGAGCTTCTCGACAAAGGTTATATACGCGAATCCCTTAGTCCTTGTGCTGTTCCTATTATTCTAGTGCCGAAAAAGGATGGTACATCACGTATGTGTGTTGATTGTAGAGGCATTAATAATATTACTATTCGTTATCGTCATCCTATTCCTAGGCTAGATGATATGCTTGATGAATTGAGTGGCTCTACAATATTCTCCAAAGTTGATTTGCGTAGTGGCTACCATCAAATTCGTATGAAATTGGGAGATGAATGGAAAACAGCATTTAAAACTAAGTTTGGATTATATGAGTGGTTAGTCATGCCTTTTGGG
>NW_025289947.1:0-1076 GCF_018294505.1 Triticum aestivum | reverse complement strand
GAAATATTCACTGATCACCAAAGTCTGAAGTACATTTTCACCCAACCGGATTTGAATCTCAGGCAAAGACGTTGGGTTGAGTTGATCACAGATTTCGACTTAGGAATAACTTACACCCCAGGGAAAGCCAACGTCATGGCTGATGCGCTAAGTCGTAAATCTTATTGTAACAACCTAATGTTACAACAAAGTCAACCGCTTCTCCATGAGGAATTTCGGAAGCTTAACCTTCACATTGTTCCTCAAGGTTTTCTTTCCACCTTGGTGGCGAAACCTACCCTTACGGACCAGATCGTCAAGGCACAGAAGGTAGATCCGGGAATCTCCCGCATCAAGAGAAACATCAAGAAAGGAATTGCGAATTGTTTCTCCATTAATGATCAAGGGGTCGTATACTTCGGGAATCGACTTGTGGTTCCCAAAGTGCGAAACCTGAGGCGATTGATCCTTAAGGAGGCTCATGAATCTCCTCTCACCATTCATCCCGGTAGTACTAAGATGTATCAGGACCTACGCCAGAGGTTCTGGTGGACTAGGATGAAGAGAGAAATTGCTCAGTATATTGCTAATTGCGACGTCTATCGTCGTGTAAAAGCAGAGCATCAACGGCCTGCTGGCACCCTTCAACCCTTAGCTATTCCTGAATGGAAATGGGATAAAATTGGTATGGATTTCATTACCGGTTTTCCCAGGACCAAGAGAGGGAATAATGCTATCTTCGTCGTTGTCGATCGTCTTTCCAAAGTAGCCCATTTCCTACCTGTTCATGAGAGTATAACCGCTAGTCAATTGGCAGACTTATACATCTCCCGGATAGTGTCTCTCCATGGTGTTCCTTTGGAAATTAACTCGGATCGAGGAAGTCTTTTCACCTCTCGATTTTGGGAAAGTTTCCAAAATGCTATGGGAACCCGTCTCTCCTTTAGCACCGCTTTCCACCCTCAGTCGAGTGGTCAAGTGGAACGCGTCAACCAGATTCTAGAAGACATGCTTCGAGCCTCTGTTATCTCATTCGGAATGGATTGGGAGAAGTGCCTTCCATTTGCCGAATTCGCTTACAACAACAGCTATCAATC
>NW_025289946.1:0-1076 GCF_018294505.1 Triticum aestivum | reverse complement strand
CCACTACGCAAATCAACTTTGGAGAATATTGTAGAGCCACTCAATTCATCAAGCATATCATCTAGCCTAGGAATAGGATGACGATAACGAATAGTAATATTATTAATGCCTCTACAATCAACACACATACGTGATGTACCATCCTTTTTCGGCACGAGAATAATAGGAACAGCACAAGGACTAAGGGATTCGCGTATATAACCTTTGTCGAGAAGCTCTTGTACTTGACGCATAATCTCCTTCGTCTCCTCTGGATTGGTACGGTATGGTGCACGGTTTGGCAGTGAAGCACCGGGAATTAAGTCAATCTGATGCTCAATCCCTCGAATAGGCGGTAATCCCGGTGGCACGTCTTGTGGAAAGACGTCAGCGAACTCCTGCAAAATGTTAGTGACAGCAGGAGGCAAAGAGGAAGGCACATCCTCGAATGAAAATAATGCCTCTTTGCACACAAAAGCATAGCAAACAGATTTGCTGAAATCTAGCTCATCAATATCAGATTTGGTGGCAAATAAACATGCACTTTGCAATTTAATTTCAGAAGCAACACTAGATGGTTTATTATTAGGCTTCATTTGTTGCTCAAATTCTTTTGCCACAATCTGATTTTCACTCTTATTAGTCTCCTGTTTTGCTTTATTAGCTCTATTAATATCATCTTTCAAAATGGAATCGGGAGTCATAGGAAGCAAAGTAATATTTTTATCCTTATGAACAAGAGTATAGTGATTGTTTCTACCATGGTGTACAGAATTTTTATCAAATTGCCATGGTCTACCAAGTAATAAGGAACATGCTTGCATAGGTACCACATCACAATCAACATAATCAGCATATGTAGAGATACTAAAATGCACACGAACAGTACGTGTTACCTTAACCTTGCCGCTGTTGTTGAACCATTGGATGTAGTAAGGATGTGGATGTGGTCTTGTGGTGAGAGAAAGCTTCTCCACCATCTCCATGCTAGCCAAGTTGTTGCAGCTCCCTCCGTCTATGATGACGCGCACAGAACGTTCCTTCACAACTCCCTTGGTATGGAACAAATTGTGCCTCTGATTTTGCTCAGCTTGTGT
>NW_025289945.1:0-1076 GCF_018294505.1 Triticum aestivum | reverse complement strand
TGGGCTGCGGCCAACTCTCAATAGCTTCAATCTTGGCTTTATCAACTTCAATTCCCTGTGGAGTAACAACATAGCCAAGAAAAGACACTCGGTCGGTGCAAAAGGTGCACTTCCCAAGGTTACCAAACAAACGTGCATCACGTAGTGCAATAAAAACAGCACGTAAATGTTCCAAATGTTCCTCCAAAGATCTGCTATAAATCAATATGTCATCAAAGTAAACCACCACAAATCGTCCAATGAAAGCACGTAAAACTTCGTTCATTAATCTCATGAAAGTACTAGGTGCATTAGTTAACCCAAAAGGCATGACTAACCACTCATATAATCCAAACTTAGTTTTAAATGCTGTTTTCCATTCATCTCCCAATTTCATACGAATTTGATGGTAGCCACTGCGCAAATCAACTTTGGAGAATATTGTAGAGCCACTCAATTCATCAAGCATATCATCTAGCCTAGGAATAGGATGACGATAACGAATAGTAATATTATTAATGCCTCTACAATCAACACACATACGTGATGTACCATCCTTTTTCGGCACTAGAATAATAGGAACAGCACAAGGACTAAGGGATTCGCGTATATAACCTTTCTCGAGAAGCTCTTGTACTTGACGCATAATCTCCTTCGTCTCCTCTGGATTGGTACGGTATGGTGCACGGTTTGGTAGTGAAGCACCGGGAATTAAGTCAATCTGATGCTCAATCCCTCGAATAGGCGGTAATCCCGGTGGCACGTCTTGTGGAAAAACGTCAGCGAACTCCTGCAAAATGTTAGTGACAGCAGGAGGCAAAGAGGAAGGCACGTCCTCGAATGAAAATAATGCCTCTTTGCACACAAAAGCATAGCAAACAGATTTGCTGAAATCTAGCTCATCAATATCAGATTTGGTGGCAAATAAACATGCACTTTTCAATTTAATTTCAGAAGCAACACTAGATGGTTTATTATTAGGCTTCATTTGTTGCTCAAATTCTTTTGCCACAATCTGATTTTCACTCTTATTCTTCTCCTGTTGTGCTTTATTAGCTCTATTAATATCATCTTTCAAAATGGAATCAGGAGTCATA
>NW_025289944.1:0-1076 GCF_018294505.1 Triticum aestivum | reverse complement strand
TGGATACCCATGTTGGCTCCCACATGCTCCACGATGATCTCATCGGATGAACCACGGTGTCGAGGATTCAATCAATCCGTATGCAATTCCCTTTGTCAATCGGTATGTTACTTGCCCGAGATTCGATCGTCGGTATCCCAATACTTTGTTCAATCTCGTTACCGGCAAGTCTCTTTACTCGTACCGCAATGCATGATCCCGTGACTAACGCCTTAGTCATATTGAGCTCATTATGATGATGCATTACCGAGTGGGCCCAGAGATACCTCTCCGTCATACGGAGTGACAAATCCCAGTCTCGATCCGTGCCAACCCAACAGACACTTTCGGAGATACCCGTAGTGCACCTTTATAGTCACCCAGTTACGTTGTGACGTTTGGCACACCCAAAGCACTCCTACGGTATCCGGGAGTTGCACGATCTCATGGTCTAAGGAAAAGATACTTGACATTGGAAAAGCTCTAGCAAACGAAACTACACGATCTTTAGTGCTATGCTTAGGATTGGGTCTTGTCCATCACGTCATTCTCCTAATGATGTGATCCCGTTATCAATGACATCCAATGTCCATAGTCAGGAAACCGTGACTATCTGTTGATCAACGAGCTAGTCAACTAGAGGCTTACTAGGGACACGTTGTGGTCTATGTATTCACACATGTATCACGATTTCCGGACAATACAATTATAGCATGAATAATAGACAATTACCATGAACAAAGAAATATAATAATAACCATTTATTATTGCCTCTAGGGCATATTTCCAACAGTCTCCCACTTGCACTAGAGTCAATAATCTAGTTACATTGTGATGAATCGAACACCCATTGCGTCCTGGTGTTGATCATGTTTTGCCCTAGGGAGAGGTTTAGTCAACGGATCTGCTACATTCAGGTCCGTGTGTACTTTACAAATATCTATGTCTCCATTTTGAACACTTTCACGAATGGAGTTGAAGCGACGCTTGATATGCCTGGTCTTCCTGTGAAACCTGGGCTCCTTCGCAAGGGCAATAGCTCCAGTGTTGTCACAGAAGAGAGTCATTGGGCCCGACGCATTGGGAATCACCCCTAG
>NW_025289943.1:0-1076 GCF_018294505.1 Triticum aestivum | reverse complement strand
TGGCATGATATCATCATTTCATCCACATAGCATGTGCAAGAAAGTTGAGAGGGTTACGGCAAAAACTGGATGCACTTCGTGTACAAAACGGACAATCTCTTTCAAAGTATCAGGATTTCATCCGGAAACTCGTCTGTTACAAAGGGATTTCATTTTTTAAACCTTATTTGAACTCCTGACTTTTTGTGTGTTCAAAATGCACCATTCAAAGCCACATCATCATTTTTCAATCCTTTCTGACTTCATTTGTTATTTTTCATGCATTTACTAATTATTTTGAGCTGTAAGACCCTAAAATTGAAAAGCATTTCAAATGAACTCTGAAAAGGTTGAAAGTTGGCATGATATCATCATTTCATCCACATAGCATGTGCAAGAAAGTTGAGAGGGTTACGGCAAAAACTAGATGCACTTCGTGTACAAAATGGACAATCTCTTTCAAAGTATCAGGATTTCATCCGGAAACTCGTCTGTTACAAAGGGATTTCATTTTTTAAACCTTATTTGAACTCCTGACTTTTTGTTTGTTAAAAATGCACCATTCAAAGCCACATCATCATTTTTCAATCCTTTCTGACTTCATTTGTTATTTTTCATGCATTTACTAATTATTTTGAGCTATAAGACCCTAAAATTGAGAAGCATTTCAAATGAGCTCTGAAAAGGTTGAAATTTGCATGATATCATCATTTCATCCACATAGCATGTGCAAGAAAGTTGAGAGGGTTACGGCAAAAACTGGATGCACTTCGTGTACAAAACGGACAATCTCTTTCAAAGTATCAGGATTTCATCCGGAAACTCGTCTGTTACAAAGGGATTTCATTTTTTAAACCTTATTTGAACTCCTGACTTTTTGTGTGTTCAAAATGCACCATTCAAAGCCAAATCATCATTTTTCAATCCTTTCTGACTTCATTTGTTATTTTTCATGCATTTACTAATTATTTTGAGCTATAAGACCCTAAAATTGAAAAGCATTTCAAATGAACTCTGAAAAGGTTGAAAGTTGGCATGATATCATCATTTCATCCACATAGCATGTGCAAGAAAGTTGAGAGGGTTACGGCAAAAAC
>NW_025289942.1:0-1076 GCF_018294505.1 Triticum aestivum | reverse complement strand
ATGCTGAACTACCCCTGTTATATATTAGCAGGATGGTTAGACCAGGTGGTCGTGGTCGCGGTGGCGATGCCCCACCACCACCTGAGTACATGGCTGGTATGATCCAACAGTTCGAACTGAACCGCCAATTCATGGAAAATATGATGGCTCAGTTTCCTCGCCCCAATATGAACCAGCAGCCAGCCCAAGTGACTCTTCAAGATTTCATACGCCTCAACCCAACCATCTACCGCAGCTCAACTCAGCCTCTGGATGCTGATGACTGGCTCCGTGACATCACCTATGAGATGGAGTCTGCTGATGTAGCCCCTGCCAGCTATGTCAACTTTGCTTCCTTCTTTCTGAAGGGACCCGCAGCTCAGTGGTGGGACAGCCACAGGCGTACTCTGCCAGCTGGAACAATCATCACCTGGCCAGACTTCCAAGCTGCTTTCCGTGCCCGCTTCATTCCTCAGGGAGTCATGGACCGGAAGAAGCGTGAGTTCCGCAACCTCACCCAAGGCAACAAAACTGTTGAAGCTTATCAGCGGGAGTTTCTGGACTTGTCCCGCTATGCTGAAGAAGACATTGCAACTGATGCACGCAGACAGGAGAAGTTCCGTGATGGCCTTCAAGCTGACATCAAGCTCGCACTTCTAGTGCATGACTTCGCCGATTTCGCCACCTTGGTGAATAAGGCCATCAATGTCGAGACTGGTCTGCAGGAATACCAGAGCTCTCAGAGGCGCAACCGTGACACGGGCTCATCTTCGGGCTCGCCCTCCCAGAAGCGTAAGATATGGATCCCAAACAGCATGTATCGTCCAAATGCACCTGCTCCCAGGAAATCTTATGCTGCACCGCGTCTGCCTCCTCCACCATCTAAGCAGTCAAAGCTACCAGCTCCCCCACCTGGGGCTCCTGTTCCCACTCCCGATAATGGTCTGTGCTTCAAGTGTGGTCAACCGGGTCACTTTGCCAGGAACTGCTATCAGAACCAGAATCAACTGGCCCTTCCAGCAGCTGGCCGTGGTAACAACCAGCCCCGCAACAACAATGCTAAGTCTTATGGTCGTGCTCATGCCAACCACGTTGAT
>NW_025289941.1:0-1076 GCF_018294505.1 Triticum aestivum | reverse complement strand
GCCCAGCGCCGTGCCCGTCGGCCGCCCGTCGCCGTCCCCGGCCGGCGCCGCCTCTCCCCCGCGCGGCGCTCTACCCCTCCTCCCTCCGGCGACCCGCCGCCGTCGCCCTTCCTCTCCCCGAGCTCCGGCCCGAGCCGGCGAGCTTCAGTCGATCTTGATCCAGATCTACAGTAACCGCCCGCGAGGTTGACTTTCTCGATCCCGTTTTTTTTCCAAGTCTTTTCTCTTCACAGCAAGTGCTCATGTTCCTCGTTGCATAACTCCTTGCACGTAGCTCCGATTCGCCCGTGTAATATGTCAAATTGTTCGTCTCGTGATGCTCTACATTTTGTTCAATTGCACCATGTTCATTAGAGGTCATCTTGATGCCCAAATCTCTGTTGCAAGAGGGCTAGTTGTTGTTATCTGTTGGTTCTTAACAGAACTTGGAGATTTGTTATTTTTGTATCATTTAATCTGTGCATCTTATGGGCATGAGCTCTACATGTGTTTTGTTGTATGCGATGCCATCTTTCCAAGGGTGTATGCCATGTATTTTTGTGATCTCTGTGGTGACTAGAACAAGCATGCAAACTAGGCTCCGTAATGTTTCTGATTTCAGGGACTTAGTGATTTTTCCAAGTCTTTGTCTGCTGTTATTTTGTTGCCATGTAAACTTGTTGCTACAGAGAGATCCATGCATATTTTGGAGATGTTCACTAAGGATGCTTTGTATCTATAGTTGTAATTGATCTATTCCTGCCCTTGTTTGCAATTATGGAGTGCCATAGCATGACTCAATCTTGCTCTACTTTTGCTATAAAATATTTCTGGCAGATTCTTAACATGATATGCAATTTTGCCAAGCTTGTTGTAGTTGTTCCATACATGCTATGCTCTTGTTCTTGCCATGGTTAGCTTCATAATCATTCCATCTTGCTGTAGGTATGCTTGTTTTGTCATGCATTGCTCTGTAGTGAGAGCATCAAGCTCACAAAGAGGCCTTCATATTATTATTTCTGCCATGCTCTGTTTTCTGCAAAGTCTGAAACCTGATAACGAAACTTGCTATGTTTACATGCTTGTCATCATATCTT
>NW_025289940.1:0-1076 GCF_018294505.1 Triticum aestivum | reverse complement strand
CATCGAACCATCAGGCAAGCAACCAACCATTTGATCATATCGATACAATCCCATGTTCTCGCTCCTGCTCTCTTTTACTGCATTAAGACAACGCGTTTCAAACTGCTGTGTGCTACGGTAGTTGAACCCATTTCCTCTGCATGACCTGTCATTGCCACAGTAACTAGATGAAACCCACTAGCATGTGTAGGAGTTGATTGAGCCATATGTATGTGTTGTTCCTACCTTGCTATGCCTGCTATGCTTAGAGTTGTGTCAGGTCTGGTTCATCTGGGTGATGGCTAGAGTGAAATGATTATGTCGGAAATGAGAGTGGTGTGGTGAACACGAATTGGTAAAGGTATCGATGAGAGGCCATGTAGGAGTACATGGTGGGTTGTTTCATTGAAGCCGATCTTAAGCACTGAGATCTGTATGTGTGATTTAAGATACAGCTACTACCATGCATTGGGCCCTGAAATATGACCCCGCTCGACTACTTATTCACCCTAGCTCTCTGTCCAGGAGTTGGAAGTAGTTTCTGGTGTTTGTAGCCTACTGGAGGCCGTGGACAGCGCTGACCGTAGGGGTGGGCTGTGATGCGGTAGGTACGTGGCACGGTGTACCGAATACCCGTTAGGTATCTCGGGAACCCTGTTCACATTGTTCGGGGCCGTATGGGAAACCTCGGCCGGACTCCCTGCGGATGGAACCTGAATAGGCGATAAACCTGGATTAGAGGCTTAAGTGTTTAGGTAGGTCGTGGTCTACACCCACGTCGGCTTTCGCTTGAAGTCTGCCGAGCACATGTCGTGTGCAGACGCTAAGTGGTGGAAACATGTATGAAGAAGCACACCCCTGCAGGGTTATCATAATCTATTCGAATAGCCGCGTCCGCGGTAAAGGACTACTTGGTTGCCTATACAGTTCATAGACAAGTAAATGGAAACTGCTAAAAGCCTCAAGATAAGTGTGAGTGCCGAGGATGGCTCTTCCGTAGGAAGACGGAGGTGGATCCTCGGTAGTGTATTGAAGTGGTGAGTAGTGGACTCGTGTGCGCAAAACCATTTCAAGTTGGAGTATCGTAGGATAGTCTA
>NW_025289939.1:0-1076 GCF_018294505.1 Triticum aestivum | reverse complement strand
GTGTTAGCGGGGGCACGCTGAGTGCACCCGCTGGGTGTAGTCCCCAAGGCTAAGGTCGACTGCTGGCAGTCGGCCTTAGGCTTTATAATTTCAGTCTTTCCGTCATTCGACTATGGCGAATGGATTTCGCAAACCGGTGGGGGCACGCTGAGTGCACCCACTGGGTGTAGTCCCCAAGGCTAAGGTCGACTGCTGGCAGTCGGCCTTAGGCTTTATAATTTTAGTCTTTCCGTCATTCGACTATGGCGAATGGATTTCACAAGGTCGACTGCTGGCAGTCGGTCTTAGGCTTTACAATTTCAGTCTTTCCGTCATTCGACTATGGCGAATGGATTTCGCAAACCGGTGGGGGCACGCTGAGTGCACCCACTGGGTGTAGTCCCCAAGGCTAAGGTCGACTGCTGGCAGTCGGCCTTAGGCTTTATAATTTCAGTCTTTCCGTCATTCGACTATGGCGAATGGATTTCGCAAACCGGTGGGGGCACGCTGAGTGCACCCACTGGGTGTAGTCCCCAAGGCTAAGGTCGACTGCTGGCAGTCGGTCTTAGGCTTTACAATTTCAGTCTTTCCGTCATTCGACTATGGCGACTGGATTTCGCAAACCGGTCGACTGGTTGACTCTGTCTTCAATAGGATTAGTGGAGGCACGCTGAGTGCACCCACTGGGTGTAGTCCCCGAGACTACGGTCGAATGCTTGGATTCGGTTGTAGTCTTAGAAACGCGTGATTTTTCCTGTTCCACTCGGAAGTGAATTATCTTTGACATTTAGTCGATTGATTCTTCGCAGAACTCCTGTGACCTTGCGGCTCGCTACACTGAACTGGAAAACAAGCACATTCAGCTCGAGCTGAATTTGAAGCTGGTTCAGGAGAATCTGACGAAGGCAAAGGAGGAGACCGAAGGTATGTTTGGTGAGACCTCGACGACTGCTTTTTCCCTTCATTTGTTTCAAAATCTGATCTTGCTGTAACTTGCAGGTAAGGTGAGGGAGGCCCAAAGGAAAAAAGACCTTGAACTAGCTGAGAGGATCAAGCTTGCCGACGAGAAGTTAGCTTCAGTTACCAAGCTTGAACAA
>NW_025289938.1:0-1076 GCF_018294505.1 Triticum aestivum | reverse complement strand
CACAATATGCTCGATATGTGCAAATACAACATGGCATCACAACATGACTCTACGACTCAAGTATTTTATTCAATAGGCTCCGAGGAGCGAGATAATACAAACATGGGTCTCATGACCCAACAATCAGAGCATACAGGTCAAAGCACAAGCGGAAGCTATCATGTCTGGGTACAGACATCTATAACTGAAAAAGGCTGAGAAGCCTGACTATCTACCAGATCCTGCCGGGGCACAAGATCGTAGCTGAGGTAACAAGCTAAACGTCGAAGTCCACGTGGAACTACTAGTGAGACTGAAGTCTCTCTGCAAAAACATAAAATAGGCAAACGTGAGTACAAATGTACCCAGCAAGACTTACATCAGAACTAACTACATATGCATCATTATCAACAAGGGGATGGTGGGGTTTAACTGCAGCAAGCCAGCTTTGACTCGGTGGCTATCCTAAACTACGACTGCAAGCGACTCTTTTGAGGTGGCGCACACGGGTCCACATATTCACCATATCAATACACCACTATGGATCCGCTCCCGTCTCCCTACGAGAACGCCATCCATAGCACTCACGCTTATCTTGCGCATTTTAAAGTATCCACTTTCACTTGTCTATGAACTGATATAAGCAATCCAGAAGTCCTTTTCCGCGGACACGGCTATTCGAATAGATGATGTTAACCCTGCAGGGGTGTACTTCTTCATACATGTTTCCACCACTTAGCGTCTGCACACGACATGTGCTCGGAAGACTTCAAGCGAAAGCCGACGTGGGTGTAGACCACGACCTACCTAAACACTCAAGTCTCTAGTCCAGGTTTATCGCCTATTCGGGTTCCATCCATGAGGAGATCCGGCCGGAGTTTCGCTCACAGCCCCAAACGATGTGAACAGGGTTCCCGAGATACCAAACGGGCATCCGGTACACCGTGCCACGTACCTACCGCATCACAGCCCACCCCTACGGTCAGCGCTGTCCACAGCCTCCAGTAAGCTACAAACACCAGAAACTACTTGCAACTCCTGGACAGAGGACTAGGGTGAATAAGAAGTCGAGCGGGGTCATATTTCAGGGCCCAATG
>NW_025289937.1:0-1076 GCF_018294505.1 Triticum aestivum | reverse complement strand
CGGAAGCGTTCAAAAGAACGGTGATGATGTAGTCGTACTCGACGTGATCCAAATCACCGATGACCAGCGCCGAACGGACGGCACCTCCGCGTTCAACACATGTACGGAACAGCCACGTCTCCTCCTTCTTGATCCAGCAAGGGAGGGAGGAGAGGTTGAGGGAGATGGCACCAGCAGCAGCACGACGGCGTGGTGTTGATGGAGCTGCAGTACTCCGGCAGAGCTTCGCTAAGCACTATGGAGGTGGAGGAGGTGTTGGGGAGGGAGAAGGAGGCAACCAAAGGCCAAGGCGTTCAGGTATGAAGTCCCTCCTCTCCCCCACTATATATAGGGGTGCCAAGGGGGGGTGGCCGGCCCTAGGAGATCCAATCTCCTAGGGGGTGCGGCGGCCAAGGGGGGTTTCCCTCCCCCCCAAGGCACCTAGGAGGTGCCTTCCCCTCCTAGGACTCTTTCCCCCTTAAACCCTAGGCGCATGGGCCTATGTGGGGCTGGTGCCCTTGGCCCATTAGGCCAAGGCGCACCCCCTACAGCCCATGTGGCCCCCCCGGGACAGGTGGACCCACCCAGTGGACCCCCGGGACCCTTCCGGTGGTCCCGGTACAATACCGATAACCCCGAAACTTGTCCCGATGCCCGAAATAGGACTTCCCATATATAAATCTTTACCTCCGGACCATTCCGGAACTCCTCGTGACATCCGGGATCTCATCCGGGACTCCGAACAACATTCGGGTTACTGCATATACATATCCCTACAACCCTAGCGTAACCGAACCTTAAGTGTGTAGACCCTACGGGTTCGGGAGACAAGCAGACATGACCGAGACGACTCTCCGGTCAATAACCAACAGCGGGATCTGGATACCCATGTTGGCTCCCACATGCTCCACGATGATCTCATCGGATGAACCACGTACCTCGTACGCTATTCCCTTTGTCTATCGATATGTTACTTGCCCGAGATTCGATCGTCGGTATCCCAATACCTCGTTCAATCTCGTTACCGGCAAGTCACTTTACTCGTACCGTAATGCATGATCCCGTGACCAGACACTTGGTCACTCTGAGCTCATTAT
>NW_025289936.1:0-1076 GCF_018294505.1 Triticum aestivum | reverse complement strand
TGACGGAGGGAGTAGTAACTAGCTATGTTACCACTTTCCCATTTCTTTATTTATTGCTTGCCACATCATCTATTTTATCTAGATATGTGTGATGTTACTACCTATGTTACTCCCACTGTGGGTAGTCTAAGAAAAGACAATGCAAACAATAATGGCAAATATCTTATCTTTCTTCATAAGAGACCATCTCTTAGCTAAGAAGAAGGCAATGCCTTTTTTCTTCTGTTTCTCTCTTTTCCGTTCCACCAACTATCCTACGTGGCATTGTTAATATAACACCATGACACACACCATTAATCTTTTTGCGTTTTCAGTTTATATGCCGAGTCAAGTTGAAAGGGCTTGAAGTGCCGTAGTCTCAAAACAGAGTACTATTTTTCTTGTGCCTTGAACTTGTGAAAAAGTGCCTCGATGACAACAGTACTGCTCGGTCTTTCGAGGGGTATTCAACGACTTTTGAGACGGTCCATATACGTGGTGTCATCCATTAAACTTGTTGGGACGTTTACTCTTCAAGCTCACAAGTTGTGCACCGAAGGTTCTCGATCTTACAAAGATGTCCATATACACATTTCATATACAATCCCTCAGTACATATTGCACAAAATGTGGCGACATATTGTATAGACCAGTCTAGCATGGCTTATGGCGTCTTATTCCCACTTTACCCCTCCTTTTGTTTTCCTATTTTTATTCTCATCCATGTCTTCTTCGTCAGCGTGTCATGAGGGAAACGTGTAGGAGCAATACATGGTGGTACTCGCCACCCACTTTGATGCAATGCTCTTCTAGCCCTTCCCAAACCCGCGGGTGGGGTCACGAGCTCATCAAGATCGCGACATTGTGCTGCGTCGCGCAGGAGACGAGCCTGTTGCTGGGATGCAACAATTAAGGTGTAGGCTTCGAGTTGTTGCCAACGTTGGTGCTGGATAGCTGGCATGGAACCGTGTCCCCGGATAGCATGTGCCTTCATGAGGTTACACAATGAAGAGCAGACACCAAAGGTAGCAGATGCAAGGTCGCCGTCGACTAGCGGCACAATCGAGGAATCAACAGCAAGGCGCCACAAGATGGAT
>NW_025289935.1:0-1076 GCF_018294505.1 Triticum aestivum | reverse complement strand
ACAAAACCCGTGAGTGTTGATGACCGACACGTAAACGCACCCCAGGGTTCGTTAATGGTGGAAATCACTCCGGGACGCCAAAGCAGTGAGTAATAGTCCACGAACCGGGCCAGAATCAGCCGAAACTGTGAATGTTGATGACCGACATGTAAGCGCACCTCGAGGTTCGTTAATCGTTGAAATCACTTCTGGACCCGAAAATAGTGCGTAATAGTCTATGAAACGGGCCAGAATCAGCTAAAACTGTGAGTGTTGATGACAGACACGTAAGCGCACCCTGGGGTTCGTTAATCATGGAAATCACTCTGGGAGCCCAAAACAGTGAGTAATAGTCCACGAAATGGGTCAGAATCGGCCAAAACTGTGAGTGTTGATGACCGACAAGTAAGCGCACCCCGGGGTTAGTTAATCGTGGAAATCACTCCGGGAACCCAAAGGAGTGATTAATAGTCCATGAAACGGGCTAGAATCGGCCAAAACTATGAGTGTTGATGACCGACACGTAAGAGCACGTCAGGGTTCAACAACTATGGAAATCGTCTTGGGACCCCAAAACAATGAGTAATAGTCCATGAAACGGGCTAGAATTGACAAAAACCGCGAGTGTTGATGACCGAAACAAAAACGCATCCGGGGTTCGTCAATCGTTGAAATCCGTTCGTGATCCCAAAACTGAGTAATAGTCCAAGGAACGGGCCAGAATCGACCAAACTGCGAGTCTTGACGACCAACACGTAAGCACACGTTGGGGTTCGACAACCATGGAAATTGCTTTGGGACCACAAAACATTGAGTAATAGTCCACGAAACGGGTCAGAATCGACCAAAACTGCGAGTGTTGATAACCGACACGTAAACACGCCCCGGGGTTCGTTAATGTTGGAAATCACTCCGGGACGCCAAAACAGTGAGTAATAGTCCACGAAACGGGCCAGAATCGGCAGAAACTATGAGTGTTGATGACCGACACGTATGAGCACCTTGGGGTTCAACAACAATGGAAATCGATTCGGGAACCCCAAAACGGTGAGTAATAGTCCATGAAACGGGTCAGAATCGACAAAAACTGCGAGTGT
>NW_025289934.1:0-1076 GCF_018294505.1 Triticum aestivum | reverse complement strand
ACATGTGGGTCCCATAGGTCAGGTTTGACCCTGACCGACCCTGTTGACTTGCTGACGCAAGCATGACGTAGTGCTGATGTCATAACTCATTTTCTGGATTTAATTTAACTCTGAAATTCCAGAAAATGCCCAAAACTTCAATAAATCATAGAAAATTAACCGTAACTCCAAATTAAATAAATTATATATGAAAAATTATCAGAAAAATTCAAGGAATCCATCTGTACCATTTTCATGCATGTTAGAACAACTTATCACTACTGTTTAGGGCAAATGAAGTGAATGACATTTAAATAACCACATACGGAGTTTGAATTTGAATCTTGTATTCAAACCAACTTCATTTAATCTGGTTTTAGGTGCATTAGCCCAAAACACATTCATATTGCCATGTCATAGCATGCATCATATTGTGCATTGCATTGATCGTGTCTTTTCTGTATTTGCCGGTATTTGTCCCCTCTCGATAGACGTGTACCGATGATGTGATCGTTGACACTGATGAAGACTCAATGTTATCTTCAGAAGTGCCAGGCAAGAAAAAACCCCTTGTTCATTCTGATACAATCCTACTCTCTCGCTCCTGCTCTCTTTTAATGCATTAGGACAACACCGATTTTTCTGTTACTTGCTGCGGTAGCTGAACCCCTTTATCCTTTGCATGACCTGTCATTCCACAGTAAATAGATGAAACCCACTAGCATGAGTAGGAGTTGTTTGAGCCCTGTTGTGCCTACTCATTCATGCTTGTTTGTCATGCCTGCTACTGCTTAGAGTTGAGTCAGGTCTGATTCATCGGGGATGAATCAGAGGCGTGTGAACATGTCCTACTATGTGTGAGCTAAGCGTGTGAACACGTTTTGGTAAAGGTAGCGGTGAGAGGCCATGTAGGAGTACATGGTGGGTTGTCTCATTGCAGCCGTCCTCAGGAACTGAGTTCTGTGTTTGTGATCCATGATTCAGCTACTACCACGCATTGGGCCCGAAACCAATGGACCCTCTCGGCTTCTTAATCACCCTTGTCCTCTGTCCAGGAGTTGCAAGTAGTTTCTGGTGTTTGTAGTATGCTGGAGGCC
>NW_025289933.1:0-1076 GCF_018294505.1 Triticum aestivum | reverse complement strand
ATGTCCATAGTCAGGAAACCATGACTATCTGTTGATCAACGAGCTAGTCAACTAGAGGCTTACTAGGGACAGGTTGTGGTCTATGTATTCACACATGTATTACGATTTCCGGACAATACAATTATAGCATGAATAATAGACTATTATCATGAACACAAAAATATAATAATAACCATTTATTATTGCCTCTAGGGCATATTTCCAACAGTCTCCCACTTGCACTAGAGTCAATAATCTAGTTACATTGTGATGAATCGAACACCCATTGCGTCCTGGTGTTGATCATGTTTTGCCCTAGGGAGAGGTTTAGTCAACGGATCTGCTACATTCAGGTCCGTGTGTACTTTACAAATATCTATGTCTCCATTTTGAACACTTTCACGAATGGAGTTGAAGCGACGCTTGATATGTCTGGTCTTCCTGTGAAACCTGGGCTCCTTCGCAAGGGCAATAGCTCCAGTGTTGTCACAGAAGAGAGTCATCGGGCCCGACGCATTGGGAATCACCCCTAGGTCGGTAATGAACTCCTTCATCCAGACTGCTTCCTGTGCTGCCTCCGAGGCTGCCATGTACTCCGCTTCACATGTAGATCCCGCCACGACGCTTTGCTTGCAACTACACCAGCTTACTGCTCCTCTATTCAAAATATACACGTATCCGGTCTGTGACTTCGAGTCATCCAGATCTGTGTCGAAGCTAGCGTCGACGTAACCCTTTACGACGAGCTCTTCGTCACCTCCATAAACGAGAAACATATCCTTAGTCCTCTTCAGGTACTTCAGGATATTCTTGACCGCTGTCCAGTGTTCCTTGCCGGGATTACTTTGGTACCTTCCTACCAAACTTACGGCAAGGTTTACATCAGGTCTGGTACACAGCATGGCATACATAATAGACCCTATGGCCGAGGCATAGGGGATGACACTCATCTCTTCTATATCTTCTGCCGTGGTCGGGCATTGAGCCGTGCTCAATTGCACACCTTGCAATACAGGCAAGAACCCCTTCTTGGACTGATCCATATTGAACTTCTTCAATATCTTGTCAAGGTATGTACTCTGTGAAAGACCAATGAG
>NW_025289932.1:0-1076 GCF_018294505.1 Triticum aestivum | reverse complement strand
CTCTGGTGTAGAACCCGACGCTCAGGTGGCAGAAGAGGACCAAGTGCGGGAGAGTAGCCTCCCACCTCTGGCCATCCGACACCGTGGGGCATCACGGTCCTGGCTGGGTAGATCGCAGAACGCGGCAGCTGTCCAGACCGGACAAAGGGGTGCAACCGCGTCAGAGCCCTGTAAAGGTGCTGACGAGTGGTGTACAACTCGTGGCGAAGAGCTCTGTTAGCTCGGTCCAGCCCATCAGCATGCAGAACCAGGCGCTGATGGTGGAACGGCTCTCGGGTGACGGTGGAGTAGGCGGCAGTGTAGTATCCCTCCGCACCAACGTCAGATGCGATAGGAATGTGCCTGAAAGGGGAAGTGTCCAATGCCTGATACTCTCCACGAAGACGTGTCAGAGCAGCATGAGCCGCATCGTGAACTGCCATCTCGATGGTCACTCCAACACCATGAGCGGTGTGCAGCATGGTAGTGGACTCATACTCCCGAGAGTAGAGGTGGACGATGGCACGGTACTGCTCCTGGTTAAAGTCCTGGTACTCCTCGTGGACGGTGTACTCAGGGTGCCAGCGATAACCCAGATAGGTCATCATATCAGCTAGCACAGCAGGTGATCCTGAGGCACCAATGGCCGCAGTGTGGCGCACGACCTGCCTCGCGGGTTCCATCTGAAAACAAAGATGTTTCAATGGAGTCAAATGACAACACGGGCACTATTCAAAATGCTATCCTACAGAATAACTATGTCTTATCCAACTTCGGGGTGAACGTGGTAACGGGATCCTAATGTTAGAGTTAGTAATTTCGTTTAACCCGAGTAGAAAAGAGTTCAGAGTCCCAGAGCAAAGGTCGAGGAGTAAAAGATCCTAGTACCACCCGATGGCGACGTGGGCCCGTAAGGCACACAGCCAAGTTAGTAAAAGTTTTTGTAATGTCTAGACTCGACTTCGGCCAAGGAGTGTGGAAGGGGGGTTCCTACAGGCAGTCGGCTCTGATACCAACTTGTGACGCCCCCGATTCAATCGTACACTAATCATGCACGCAAATGTGTACGATCAAGATCAGGGACTCACGGGAAGATA
>NW_025289931.1:0-1076 GCF_018294505.1 Triticum aestivum | reverse complement strand
GGGGCGGACACGTCCGTCGGCGCGGATCTGGCGGGGATGATTTTTTTTAGGGTTTCGGGGAGAGGGAGAGATCCGAAAATGGAGGGGTGTATATATAGGCATAGAGGGAGCTAGGAGAGTCCAAATAAGGTGCGGTTTTCGCCCACACGATCGTGATCGAACGACCGAGACGATGGAGCAGAGTTTGGTGGGTTTTGGGCCAAATTTGGGGGGTGTTGGGCTGCAACACACACGAGGCCTTTTCGGTCCCTTGGTTAACCGTTGGAGTATCAAACGAAGTCCAAATGACCCGAAACTTGACAGGCGGTCTACTGGTAGTAAACCAAGGCCGCTTGGCAAGTCTCGGTCCAATCCGGAAATGTTTAATCCCCACACACGAAAGAAAGCTAGAAATGACCACCGGAGGAGAACGAAACGCCGGAATGCAAAACGGACAACGGGGAAAATGCTCGAATGCATGAGATGAACATGTATGCAAATGCAATGCACGTGATGACATGGTATGAGATGCATGAAAACGAAAACAACACACGGAGACAAAGACCCGAAACCGAGAAATAAATATAACTTGACACCGGAAATGGCAAGAGTTGGAGTACAAATGGGGAAAGTTACATCTGGGGCGTTACAACACTCCACCACTACGAAAAGATCTCGTCCCGAGATCTAGGACTGAAAGAACTCCGGGTACTCAGAACGGAGGTGATCCTCGCGTTCCCAGGTAGCTTCACGGTCGGAATGGTGAGACCACTTAACTTTGAGAAATTTGATTGACTTGTTGCGAGTCTTGCGTTCAGTCTCTTGAAGAATAGCAACTGGGTGCTCACGATAGGAGAGATCTTCTTGGAGCTCAATGTCCTCGAAGTTGACGGTGCGGTCAGGAGTCTTGAAGCACTTTCGAAGCTGAGAGACATGGAACACATCATGAACATTTGCAAAGTTTGAAGGAAGCTCAAGTTGATAGGCGAGGTCGCCTCTCTTGCTGACAATCTTGAAAGGTCCCACGTATCTAGGGGCAAGCTTCCCTTTGATACCGAAGCGACGAGTACCTTTCATGGGAGAGACGCGGAGGTAAA
>NW_025289930.1:0-1076 GCF_018294505.1 Triticum aestivum | reverse complement strand
ACCTCCAGAACAGGATTACCGTACCACTCTGGTGCGGATCTTACTCTGGTTGATCTACGAAGTTCAGTAGTATCTTGATCTGAAGTTTCATGATCATTATCATTGGCTTCCTCACTAACTGGTGTAGGTGTCACTGAAACAGTTTTCTGTGATGAACTACTTTCCAGTAAGGGAGCAGGTACAGTTACCTCGTCAAGTTCTACTTTCCTCCCACTCACTTCTTTCGAGAGAAACTCCTTCTCTAGAAATGATCCATTCTTAGCAACGAATGTTTTGCCTTCGGATCTGTGATAGAAGGTGTACCCAACAGTTTCCTTTGGGTATCCTATGAAGACACATTTCTCCGATTTGGGTTCGAGCTTATCAGGTTGAAGTTTTTTCACATAAGCATCGCAGCCCCAAACTTTAAGAAACGACAACTTTGGTTTCTTGCCAAACCACAGTTCATAAGGCGTCATCTCAACGGATTTTGATGGTGCCCTATTTAATGTGAATGCGGTCGTCTCTAAAGCATATCCCCAAAATGATAGCGGTAAATCAGTAAGAGACATCATAGATCGCACCATATCTAGTAAAGTACGATTACGACGTTCGGATACACCATTACACTGTGGTGTTCCGGGTGGCGTGAGTTGCGAAACTATTCCACAGTTTTTCAAATGTACACCAAACTCGTAACTCAAATATTCTCCTCCACGATCAGATCGTAGAAACTTTATTTTCTTGTTACGATGATTTTCAACTTCACTCTGAAATTCTTTGAACTTTTCAAATGTTTCAGACTTATGTTTCATTAAGTAAATATACCCATATCTGCTTAAATCATCTGTGAAGGTGAGAAAATAACGATATCCGCCACGAGCCTCAATATTCATCGGGCCACATACATCGGTATGTATGATTTCCAACAAATCTGTTGCTCTCTCCATAGTACCGGAGAACGGTGTTTTAGTCATCTTGCCCATGAGGCACGGTTCGCAAGTACCAAGTGATTCATAATCAAGTGGTTCCAAAAGTCCATTAGTATGGAGTTTCTTCATGCGTTTTACACCGATATGACCTAAACGACAGTGCCA
>NW_025289929.1:0-1076 GCF_018294505.1 Triticum aestivum | reverse complement strand
TTTTTTAAAAATATCATCAAACAGTAATGCCGGTGGAGCGGGGGAGGGTGCGGGGGGTCGGTGGCGGCGGTTGAGTAGGGGAGGGGTGCGGGGGGTCGGCGGCGGCGGTTGAGTAGGGGAATCGAGGGTGCGGGGGGTCGGCGGCGGCGGCCGGTGGACCGGGGGGTGCTCGGCGGCGAGGGGGACCGGATCTGGCGAGGTGGGATAGCGATCGAGATGGAGGGGGATCGAGATCGAGTGTCCATGAAATTTAAAAATATTCATGATAGTTCAAAAAGTGCCCATGAAATACAATCGAGAAATGAAGGCTGCGATTTAAATACAATCGATCTTAGCTAGCTATCTATTAACAATCTTCTTGCCCTTCTTTTTCGCAAATGGAGTTCTTCTGTGGAACGGACGTCCTTTAGGTAGGGTGGTCCTGCTTCTTCTTGTGGTGTATGCTGCTACTTCATCATCGTCGTCATGTTCGATCCTCGGGTCGCCGTACTTGTCGAAGTCTTGCTCATTGGCTACTCCATCCAATCCGATGATCTTCCTTTTGCCTCTCCTCATGACAATACGACTGGGCTTTGGCGGGTCGGTAATGAAGAAGCATTGGTCCACTTGGGAAGCCAGTACCCATGGCTCATTTTTCGCGGTGACGTTTGCGCCCGCGGTCTTGGATTTGGCTTCGGGTATAACCATGGTGGTGAAATATCGGTCTTCTTTTATGACGTTCTTGGCCCATCTGACACGGAACATCGGGACCTTCTCTCCAGCGTAGCTCAGCTCCCAGATCTCCTCGATCCTTCCGTAGTATCTGTCCTTGTCGTTACCGGTGTAGGATTCCATCGTTACCCCGGAGTTCTGATAACCATCGCTCTTCATGTCCTTGGCCTCGGTGTAGAATGTGTAGCCGTTGATATCGTACGCCTCATAGGTCATCAGGTTGTGCTCGGCGCCCTGTGACAAGGCGAATATGAGTTGTTCTTCCGCGGAAGAATACTCATGTAAAGGGTACGACAGAAGCTTCTGCTTGAACCAACGCGTGAAACATGAGTTGTGCTCTTTGAGTATATCTCCGTCCGTCCTCT
>NW_025289928.1:0-1076 GCF_018294505.1 Triticum aestivum | reverse complement strand
TGCCTTCCATTTTAGCAAATCCAGTGTGCAGCCCAGCTTTTTCAGACTATTATCGCATCCTGGATACAACGACTTTTTGTGATCCTCTAACATGCGATCCAAATTCTCCCTCTCCTTGTCAGTTTTGCAGCGTCTCCGTGCATCAGCAATGGTCCGACCAAGATCATCAGCGGGCTCATCATGTGCCTCTTCTTCACCTTCACCTAACCCTTCCCCACCTTCAGCATCATCCTCCATGAAAGTATCACCGAAATGATCATGATAGTTGTCATCGATATCATCCCCTTCTTCATCTTCTTCCATTCTAACCCCTCTTTCTCCATGCTTGGTCCAACAATTATAGCTTCGCATGAAACCGTGCCGAAGCAGGTGCATGTGAACGTCTCTTGAGGAGGAGTAACCCTTCTGATTCTTACAGACAGCACATGGACAGATAATAAAACCTCGCTGCTTGTTCGCATTTGCCACTACGAGGAAATCTTTCAAACCCGTAGTGAACTCGCCGGAGAGACGGGGACCGTACATCCATTGCCGATTCATCTGCATTATTATTATATAAAGTATATAATTAACCATCATGCATTTGTTAAACTAACTAGCTAGAAATAATACAAATTAAACAATGAACTACACACATGCATATTTTATCAATGACACATGAAAGGTTCAAGTTGCTAACCGCGATCGCGGAGGAAAAATAAATGAGAAAGCTCAAGTGTGGCTCGGACACTTCATATCGTGTTTGTTTCATGCTCTCGGGCATTTCATCGAACACCTTGTGTGCATAGGAGGAACCAAAAGCAAACCCACCACCCCCCTTCTGAATTGTGGCTAAGTGAAGTGAGCTGAGTCCTATATATAGGGATGGGCCTTTAGTCCCGGTTGGCCTGGCCAACCGCGACTAAAGGCCTTCGGGCCAGCCTGAGGACCTTTAGTCCCGGTTGGCCAGGCCAACCGGGACTAAAGCCCCTCCCGTCCGCCAGCTGTCGACCGAGCGCGCTGGGCCCAGATAGTTGGTCGCGGGTCTCCTCCCGAACCGCGACTAAAGACCCCTTTTGTCGCGGTTCGATTATTTT
>NW_025289927.1:0-1076 GCF_018294505.1 Triticum aestivum | reverse complement strand
GTGCTGGACGCGGCCGCTCTCGTGCACGCGCAGGACGCCCGGCTTATCGTACTCCAGCTCCAGCTCCAGGTCGGGGCCGGCGTCCATGGCTAGGTTGGGGAATCGCGGCTGTGGGGAGGGCTAGGTTGGGGAATCGCGGCAGTGGAAATCAGCATTGGGAGCGTCCAGATCGAGAGCCTGTTCCACCCACCATGGACAAGCAGACAAGCAGCTGGATGGATATGTCATATACTCATATGTGCCTTCCGGCCGGAAGGAATCAATCGATGCAGAGCTTGTGATCTGGCGGAACCAATCAGAAAGTGTGCACATTTTCTCTCCAATAATGTGATAGGTAGAATATTAGTTCACCAATGCAGAAACTCTCCGTGATATGCTATATTTGAAGCCACAATACATTCAAACACAATTTGTTCGCCGGAGTGCAGGACCATCTAACACAGAGGTAACAAATTGTTCACCAACGCGGAAACTTCATCAATGTAGTACAGTGTGCGTGCATTCACATTTTACACTGCGTGCTTGTCCTCATATATCAGCATGTGTAGACAATACACGGCCGTCTAAAACAAAATTGTGAGTTTGCCATGGAAGAGTGATTTCATGCTGCTAACGTAAACTCCAATTAGTCTTAGATGGAAACTAGGTATATGGATTAGAAAAATTCAAACAAGTTTATCTAGAGCTTGGGTGTCTGATTCACTAAACTTAACTGTAAAATTGGAATTAAACTTACTATTTCCGCACTCCTTATCTATACCTACCTACTAATAAAGTACGGACTATTTCGGCCCAACTTGGATCCAGTATTAAGTCCTCCTGGTGTTCTTTTAATAATTTATATATGTAATTTGACCAAAACATGATTAGTTTTCAACCGTGCTATTAGTCGTTTCTGTTAACTAAAAACTATCCCTGACTTACAAAATAGTTTATTCATTCATAAAATGTGCATGCATTTTAAAAAAATCGTTAAATACAAAAAATGTTCTTGAATTTCAAAAATTCTTCCAACAATTTCCAAAAATAATTGTTCGTTGATTCTAGAAATGTTCGCCAATTTTAAAAATTGTTTA
>NW_025289926.1:0-1076 GCF_018294505.1 Triticum aestivum | reverse complement strand
AAGTCATGAAGATGAATAGTATTCCACGAATTTGTGGGTTGCAGATTAATCAGGTGAGACGAGGTCCCTAACTCCCCGTTTCTTGCTGAAATTTCCATCTACCTCTGTTTCGTCCTGTCCGGTTTCAGTTCAAAAAGTCTTTACCAATCAGTTGTGGATAAAAGCGTTAGGTTGAGGATGTTGCAAATCACTGCCTAACTGGAAGCTGGTGGTACCACAACTGATAGCCACAGAGGTGGCCGAGGATCTCGCGGAGGTGTTGCAGGCGCACTATGTGGGTGCGATAGGCGTTGGAGGCATAACGAGGCCTGACAAATAGCTTTTTTTCAAAAAGGGGGAACTCCCCGGCCTCTGCTTCATAAAACGATGCATACGGCAATATTTATAAATAAAATAGGTTCAACAAGGTCTTAAAGTCGGGAAACAAAAGAAAGGCTAGCTCACAGAGAGCCTCAACGCCAAAGATAAAAAGGCCATAGAGCCACAACCCGCTGGCATAACAAAGATAGGAAAACTAATCGTCTATCCTATTACATGACCGCCATTCAAACCGGTTGAAGATATCCCGCGCTACCATCTTCCACCGGACAGATTCAGTAACCAAACGCTCCCTGGCCTCTGTCGAAGTGAGTAAGGACCACATACGGATCAGCGCCGTAGCTTGGAATAAAACATGCAAAAAATGAATATTTGTCAGCGACAAATCACAGTCGCTCCCACCTATGCCAACTGCTCGACGGAAGACACTACCCCTTCCGCCACATACGCCCATTGTGCAAGGCTGCTGTGCGGGCAAGCTGCAGCAACAGCTAGCCGTCGACCTGATGTGCCACCAGAATTACATTATGTCCTCCTCAACCATGGCTTTCGTTCTGCCGCTTGCCACCACACTGATTACTGCTGCTCGGGAGGTATTTACTTCTGGAATCTGCATGGCTCTAATTATTAGTTTATCAAAGAAGTTGCAATTCCATTGAAAAAAAGCTACCTTTTTTTCCTCATAAAATCTTGCTTCATCACACGCTGGTTTAAGTGTAGAACAAATAGAATATCTCCCTCATTTGATGATTTCATAT
>NW_025289925.1:0-1076 GCF_018294505.1 Triticum aestivum | reverse complement strand
AAGTTGCATAGGCCAAATAGCATTTCACGGACGTGCGCGTCCATGATCCCACGGATTGCAACTGGAAGTATCTGCGTCATCAGCACGTGACAGTCGTGAGACTTCATCCCGCTGAACTTCTGCTTCGCTGGGTCTAGGTATCTGCTTATCTTCCCCGCGTAACCGTAAGGAAGTTTTACTCCTAGGAGGCAGGTGAAAAACTGCTCGATCTCCTCCTGACTTAGAGTGAAGCACGCGGGAGGGTAGTCATTTCCGGTCTTCTTGGCCTTTTTGCCTTTGCGACGACTTTCTGTGTCCTGCTTCGCCTCATCATCATCATCATCATCATCATCATCATCATATATAGCGTGAAGCTCCTGCCTGATGCCCATTGATTTCAAGTCTGCCCTTGCTTTCGGCCCATCTTTGGTCCTCTCTGGCATGTTGAGCAGGGTACCAAGTAGACTCTCGCACACGTTCTTCGTGATATGCATGACATCAAGGCTGTGAGGCACACGGTGGATCTTCCAGTACGGCAAGTCCCAGAAAACAGACCTCGTTTTCCATACCTTCAGCAGCGGCTCTGGCGCCTTTCGCTTCTTTCCCGGCTCTGGCGCCTTTTGCTTCTTTCCCGGTAGTGGGCAGTCTTTCCAATTTTTCAACAGCTTGTCTATTTCCTCGCCGCTCCTCGTACACGGGCGTTTTCGGGGTTCGGTTTCACCATCGAACAGATCCTTGCGTTTCCTCCATGGGTCATCGTCGCGAAGCCACCTTTGATGTCCCATGAACACGGTTTTCGAAGACCCGGGATCTCTATCTAGCTGGCGATACGTTGTGTCATCCATGCACCTTACGCATCCAGAAAATCCGTGGACTACCTGCCCCGCAAGATATCCGTAACCGAGATAGTCGTGCACCGTCGTGAGCAGTGCGGCTCTCATAGGGAAATATTCTTTCTCTGCGGCGTCCCACGTATTGGCTGGCGTTTTCCACAGCGTGTCAAGCTCCTCTTTCAGCAGCCCCAGATACAGATTGATGTCGTTCCCTGGTTGTTTCGGCCCTTCAATTAGCATACTCATGTGAATGTACTTCCTCTT
>NW_025289924.1:0-1076 GCF_018294505.1 Triticum aestivum | reverse complement strand
TCCAAAGATCTGCTATAAATCAATATGTCATCAAAGTAAACTACCACAAATCGTCCAATGAAAGCACGTAAAACTTCGTTCATTAATCTCATGAAAGTACTAGGTGCATTAGTTAACCCAAAAGGCATGACTAACCACTCATATAATCCAAACTTAGTTTTAAATGCTGTTTTCAATTCATCTCCCAATTTCATACGAATTTGATGGTAGCCACTACGCAAATCAACTTTGGAGAATATTGTAGAGCCACTCAATTCATCAAGCATATCATCTAGCCTAGGAATAGGATGACGATAACGAATAGTAATATTATTAATGCCTCTACAATCAACACACATACGTGATGTACCATCCTTTTTCGGCACTAGAATAATAGGAACAGCACAAGGACTAAGGGATTCGCGTATATAACCTTTGTCGAGAAGCTCTTGTACTTGACGCATAATCTCCTTCGTCTCCTCTGGATTGGTACGGTATGGTGCATGGTTTGGCAGCGAAGCACCGGGAATTAAGTCAATCTGATGCTCAATCCCTCGAATAGGCGGTAATCCCGGTGGCACGTCTTGTGGAAAGACGTCAGCGAACTCCTGCAAAATGTTAGTGACAGCAGGAGGCAAAGAGGAAGGCACGTCCTCGAATGAAAATAATGCCTCTTTGCACACAAAAGCATAGCGAACAGATTTGCTGAAATCTAGCTCATCAATATCAGATTTGGTGGCAAATAAACATGCACTTTTCAATTTAATTTCAGAAGCAACACTAGATGGTTTATTATTAGGCTTCATTTGTTGCTCAAATTCTTTTGCCACAATCTGATTTTCACTCTTATTCGTCTCCTGTTTTGCTTTATTAGCTCTATTAATATCATCTTTCAAAATGGAATCAGGAGTCATAGGAAGCAAAGTAATATTTTTATCCTTATGAACAAGAGTATAGTGATTGTTTCTACCATGGTGTACAGAATTTTTATCAAATTGCCATGGTCTACCAAGTAATAAAGAACATGCTTGCATAGGTACCACATCACAATCAACATAATCAGCATATGTAGAGATACTAAAATGCACACGAACAGT
>NW_025289923.1:0-1076 GCF_018294505.1 Triticum aestivum | reverse complement strand
TGCCTTTTCCACTTAGTCTCCCCTCGTGCCGCGATCGAGGAAGACCAATCGGCTTAAGGTCAGGAACAAAGTCAACACAAAACGCAATTACCTCCTCATTTCCATAGCCCTTGGCGATGCTTCCTTCTGGCCTAGCACGGTTACGAACATATTTCTTTAATACTCCCATGAACCTCTCGAAGGGGAACATATTGTGTAGAAATACAGGACCGAGAACGAAAATCTCTTCGACTAGGTGAACCAGGAGGTGCGTCATAATATTGAAGAAGGATGGCGGGAACACCAACTCGAAACTGACAAGACATTGGATCACATCGTTCTGTAACCGTGGTAGAACTTCTGGATTGATTACCTTCTGAGAGATTGCATTGAGGAATGCACATAGCTTCACAATGGCTACTCGAACATTTTCCGGTAGGAGCCCCCTCAAAGCAATCGGAAGCAATTGCGTCATAATCACGTGGCAGTCGTGAGACTTCATGTTTTGGAACTTTTTCTCCGCCATGTTTATTATTCCCTTTATATTGGACGAGAATCCAGACGGGACCTTCATACTGCTCAGGCATTCAAAAAAGATGACCTTCTCTTCTTTGGTCAGAGCGTAGCTGGCACGACCTTGAAACCATTCCAGATGCCGGTCATCAGGGTCTTTCAAACGTTGCTGGTCCTGCCGTGCTTCCTTTGTATCATTTGTCTTCCCATACACGCCCAAGAAGCTTAGGAGGTTCACGCAAATATTCTTCGTAACGTGCATCACGTCGATTGCAGAGCAGACATCTAGGACTTTCCAATATTCTAGCTCCCAGAATATAGATTTCTTCTTCCACATGGCTGCGTGCCCGTCAGCTCCCTTCGGAACTGATTGTCCGCCAGGACCCTTTCCAAAGATGACTTTCAAATCCTTGACCATATCAAATACCTCAGCACCAGTGCGTTCCGCAGGCTTCGGCCGGTGATCTGCCTTGCCGTTGTAATGCTTGCCTTTCTTTCTTACTGGATGAATTTTCGGAAGAAATCGACGATGCCCAAGGTACACGTTCTTCTTACAATTTGGCAAATGTACACTTTCAGTCTCA
>NW_025289922.1:0-1076 GCF_018294505.1 Triticum aestivum | reverse complement strand
ACGAACTAAGACCGAAACTACGATCTCTCTACAGAGTTGCACACATACGGTGTCATCTATCCGGCAGGGCTTCGCCGTCCAGAACTAGTTCCTGCCGGAACCCAGACAGCCTTACGGCTCTATGAAACTCTTTTCGTGGGAGGGAGAGAAGAAGCCAGATAATGCATGGCATGTGTATGAGAGCAAGGGATGAGTGTGGAGGGCTGCCCCTCCACCTCTATTTATAGGAAATCCCAAGGGGGTAGGGTAGTTTCACAAAAAACCCAAAATGCACATGAATGAAGTCCTTCCACAAGGACCTAGGAGTGAAACCAAGGAACTAGAGGGTCCCCAAGGGGGGATACCCCATGTGGCCGGCCACACCCCCATGAGGGGCCCCAAAAATGGCTCCTATCCATCCATGTCATCCCCAAGATCTTTTGGAGCAAAGCCCCAAAAGGTGGCTTTCCATAAAGTAACCATAAAGCTGATTTTCACTATTCAGGACGACATTTTTCAGCGTCTGATCGAACTGAAAATATTTATGTGGGCTAAGAACATTTCCAGTACCCACTAAAATGATTTTCAACGTGTTCTGAAACAATTTCGGTTTTAGTGATTTTCATCTGCGAAACGCATCTGAAGTGGCTCCGGCAGCTCCGGAACATTTCCGGTTTTTATCTCAGAAAATTCCAAAAAGCTTCCAGAATGATTCTGGCATCCTCCAAGAATTATCAGGCATGTGCCGAAACCAATTTGACTTAATGGTGTATCCCGAAACAACTTTTCGGTATCATCGAAACTTATCCGATGACCTCTCTCTGCGGTACGATTCCGCTGTCCGAAACTTTTCGGTGTCCGAAACTTTTTCGGTGATTTTCTCTCAGACTCCCTGTCTAGTATTCAGCAGATAGATGACCCTTAAGCGTGTGACCCTATAGGTTCGGTGAAGTATAGACATGACCCGGAACCCCTTCCGATCAATGATCAACATCGGAGCCGTGGACACCCATATTGACCCCTATACCCACACGAATAAATATTCGAGTGAACCTCCAGTTGCCGTGTGCTATTCCTGTTGCTTCGCGATATGTTAC
>NW_025289921.1:0-1076 GCF_018294505.1 Triticum aestivum | reverse complement strand
TGTATGTGTTGTTCCTACCTTGCTATGCCTGCTATGCTTAGAGTCGTGTCAGGTCTGGTTCATCTGGGTGATGGGCTAGAGTGAAATGATTATGTCGGTAATGAGAGTGGTGTGGTGAACACGATTTGGTAAAGGTATCGATGAGAGGCCATGTAGGAGTACATGGTGGGTTGTTTCATTGAAGCCGACCTTAAGCACTGAGATCTGTATGTGTGATTTAAGAATCAGCTACTACCATGCATTGGGCCCGAAACCAATGGACCCTCTCGGCTTCTTATTCACCCTAGTTCTCCGTCCAGGAGTTGCAAGTAGTTTCTGGTGTTTGTAGCCTACTGGAGGCCGTGGACAGCGCTGACCGTAGGGGTGGGCTGTGATGCGGTAGGTACGTGGCCGGGTGTACCGAATACCCATTAGGTATCTCGGGAACCCTGTTCACATCGTTCGGGGCCGTATGGGAAACCTCGGCCGGACTCCCTACGGATGGAACCTGGATAGGCGATAAACCTGTACTGGAGGCTTAGGTGATTAGGTAGGTCGTGGCCGACACCCACGTTGGGCTTCCGCTTGAAGGTTGCTGAGTACATGTCGTGTAAACGACGGTAAGTGGTGGGAGCGTGTATGAAGAAGTACACCCCTGCAGGGTTATCATGAACTATTCGAATAGCCGCGTCCGCGGTAAAGGACTACTTGGTTACCTATACAGTTCATAGACAAGTAAATGGAAACTACTAAAAGCCTCAAGATAAGTGTGAGTGCCGAGGATGGCTCTTCCGTAGGAAGACGGAGGTGGATCCTCGGTAGTGTATTGAATTGGTGAGTAGTGGACTCGTGTACGCAAAACCATTTCAAGTTGGAGTCTCGTAGGTTAGCCTAGCCAAGAGTCAAAGCTGGCTTGCTGCAACAACTCCACCAACCCTTCTTGATAATATGCATGTATGTAGGATCTGATGTAAGTCTTGCTGAGTACCTTTGTACTCATGTTGCTATAATTTACATTTTTACAGAAGACGCTGCAACCCCTTCTGATGGGTTCTACGTAGACGTTGACATCAATGAGTAGGCTAAGGCCCAGGTGG
>NW_025289920.1:0-1076 GCF_018294505.1 Triticum aestivum | reverse complement strand
TTCATTAACCGAGAAAAAGTGGCTGGAGCGTTGGTTAAACCGAAGGACATGACGGTGTACTCGTATTGGCCATAACGAGTAACAAAGGCCGTTTTAGGAATGTCCCCGTTTCTGATTTTGATTTGATGGTAGCCCAACCTCAAATCCATCTTGGAGAAGACTGAGGATCCAGCGAGCTGATCATACAGATCGTTGATCCTGGGAAGCGGGTATTTGTTCTTGATTGTGACCAAATTGACCGGCCGGTAATCTACAACCATTCGGTCCGTACCATCCTTCTTCTTAACGAATAGGACGGGGCAAGCCCACGGAGATGAACTAGGGCGGATGAAACCCTTTTTCAAGGATTCATCGAGTTGTTTCTTAAGCTCGGCTAGTTCTAGGGGTGCCATCTTATAAGGTCTTCTAGCAATCGGAACGGTTCCGGGGATGAGGTCTATTACAAACTCAACATCCCTGTCAGGTGGAACCCCTGGCAATTCTTCTGGAAAGACATCCGGAAAATCACGAACTACCGGAACGTCCTCAAGGTCTGGCAAAGGGCTGGCGTTAAGAGAATATAATTGTCGCTTGGCTATTCGAGTCAAAACATTGACTATCTTCCTCGAAGGATGGGTGAGTTGAACGGTCCTAGAGAAGCAATCAATTTTGGCTTGATGAGCTGACATCCAGTCCATACCCAAAATGATATTAATATCTGAAGATTTAAGGGCTATCAAAGATGCAAGAAAAACAAGTCTGTCGACTTGGATTTCATTTCCATGGCTTACTCTAGAAGTTTGCCATTTGGATCCCGGAGTTTGAATTACCATGGAGGATGGCAAGTCACAGAATGCAACGTTATGCAAACGAGCATAATTTTCAGATATAAAAGAATGAGAGGCTCCTGTATCGAAAAGAACAGATGCCGGGTGGCAATTAACAAGAAGCGTACCGAGAACGACGTTGGGATCTTCTTGAGCTTCTTCGGCAGAGATACAGTTGACATGGCCACGTGAAGCGGTGACCGGTTTGGTATGAAACACCTTCCCTGTCGGCTTGCCACGGCCAACAGCTTTAGCAGATTGATTGGGGTT
>NW_025289919.1:0-1076 GCF_018294505.1 Triticum aestivum | reverse complement strand
GGCAGAAAGGAGGAGAGAGGCGCTTGGTGCTGATGGCGGCAATGGCTGGAGATGGTGGCGCTAGTGGAGTGGTGGATGGAGGCTGCTGGTGGTGGGTATGCTGGTGGATGGATGGGTGACGGAGGCGCACCACCACGCCGGCCTGGCCGTGGCGGCGGCGGAGTTGGAGAAGGAGAAGGAGGGGTGAGGGGGAGAGAGATGTGCCAGGCCCGATTTGGGGATGAAGGCATCTAGGGATTTTGACCCCACGGTTGATCAGCCCATATTGCAATTTGGCCCTCCTCCTTTCCTTCTTTCTTCCGAAGTCGATCCCTTCCATCTTTAGTTTTGGCCCCCGGTTTCTTCTTTCCTTCATGCTCAGGTCCCTTTGTTCACCTCTTTCCTGCCCTTCTCTCTTCTCAATGGCCAATTCGTCTGAATCTTGAAGATTATAGTGCCTTTGCGCACTTTTCTGCAAAATAATCAAATGACGAGTAAATGATCTTTTATATGATTTTCATTTAAATATATCATATTTCACAGTTAGAATGGATCGTCGGATCACAATAAATGGTGTGTTTGTGTGCCAAAATTATATATATGAAATGTGCTTATCAGCTGCGCTACCTATCACTTGTTTACCGTGCCTCCCATATTGTCATGTCAGCCTCTAACCTTTTCACCCCTCCTAGCAAACCGTTGTTTGGCTATGTTACCGCTTTGCTCAGCCCCTCTTATAGCGTTGTTAGTTGCAGGTGAAGTTGAAGATTGCTCCATGATGGACAGGATTATTTTGGGATATCACAATATCACTTATTTAATTAATGCATCTATATACTTGGTAAAGGGTGGAAGACTCGGCCTTATGCCTGGTGTTTTGTTCCACTCTTGCCGCCCTAGTTTCCTTCATACCGGTGTTATTTTCCTTGATTTTACGTTCCTTACGCGGTTGGGTGATTTATGGGACCCCCTTGATAGTTCGCTTTGAATAAAACTCCTCCGGCAAGGCCCAACATTGGTTTTAACATTTGCCACATAAGCCTTTTTCCCTTGGGTTCTGCAGACTCAAGGGTCATCTTTATTTTACCCCCCCCCCC
>NW_025289918.1:0-1076 GCF_018294505.1 Triticum aestivum | reverse complement strand
GGCTTTAGTTACGACCCTTTAGTCCCAGTTCGGGAACCGGGACAAATGGCCCTCACGAACCGGGACGAATGGCCCTTTTTCTACTAGTGTTTAGAAATTAACCAAAACATATTCCTGTGTAATCTTGTTTAAAATGTCTTGTTGATGAGCCGTACTGGAGCTTTAAGATCTTCCTTGGGTGCTGCTTCGTCGCGAGCCTTGGTGTAGTTGTACCTGACTTCTTCCTGGGCATGCAATTTGCAAGGAAGCTGCTGCATGAACAGTTGGTAGAGATGTTCTTTGCCTTGGCGGACAATGAGATGAGAAAGGAGAAGCCCAAAGTGTATCCGACATTGGTCGTGGTCAAGGTTGTGGCTGTAGCTGGTTTTAGATGGTTACTCAAGAAATTGATCTTTTGGACGCGCCCAAAAGCTGACTAAGTTCTGATTGCTTATTTCATATCCATTTCCTATTGTTGAATCCCATGTTGAACTATTTGGCATGGTTAATCTTCATCCTCAAAAACTATTTGGCATGGCTAAGTTTCATCCTCATCAACCGGTTTTAGATGGTTACTCAAGAAATTCAGTTTAACAAAACATAAAAGGCATGGCCTAGCATTTCTTCATTGATTTATGTTGAACTATTTTACTTTTATAAAACTTATTTTATGGAAGTGTGATCACAACTATTATATTTTATCACTTAGATTCTATGCATGCTAGTGAATATTAACATGATTTCTGCGTTATACAATTAGAACTTCTTCAATTGATAATACACGTCAGCTCAACATAACCATATTATTGCATAGGAAATGAGTTTCTTACTTTTTCTCATCAATAACATTTTGTTAAACTGAATTTCACTATATGGGAAAAAAATATCCATTGATTATTTTTTCCCACATAGATGGATTTTAGGTATATATGTATATGATAGTATGTATGTTTTTGTATCCTGAAATATCTTTGGAGATAGGTCTAAAACGTAAGCTCACGCAAATATCAGGGCAAGTTGCATTTTTATATATCTTAGGTGTGAATATAATTTTCTAGGTACGGTAAGGTGTCTACAAGGGGTTTATACTTGGTATT
>NW_025289917.1:0-1076 GCF_018294505.1 Triticum aestivum | reverse complement strand
TGCTGCCATAGCATATTCGCCTAATCACTGGACAATTGATGAAAGAAGTACCGCAGGTCGCTATTCCCTTTGTAATGAAATATGAGAGCCTTAGTGATCTAAACACTCTTAAATTTCTTTACAGAGGGAGCACAATCAAGTCCAAGTGCGTATCTATACAACTTTTTCCATAGGTCTAGGGCTTTTAGTTTCAACGATGCCACAGTTAAGAATTGAATTAGTACCATTTGCTCGTGTTGGTAAGTAAGAATCAATTCCAAGTGGTTCTCATTTATATGGATTATTCCTCGACCTTTGAATGCACAACTCAGTACTCCTACAACATAATGTAAGTAAGTAAGTAAGTACATCTTCATAATTATAAATTCAATCGATATGTTTTATTTTATGTTTCAATGTTAGCCTGTTCAAACATAAATAGTGTAGCCTTAGCCGACTAAATTTGTCTTCAAAGTTTTTATGCGTTATTGTTCAACTTGGGCAAAAAACTTCATATGATCAACTACGATTACAAGTACACCAGTATTTTGATGAGCATTTTTACTACTGGATATCTACAATGGTTGAGTATGTTAGTTGTATGCATAACATAGCTTGGTGTCCACATATGTGTAATTTAGGCGTGGACACCGGGACATTTTCATCCTGGATCCACCCCCGTCCACTGTAGAAGGCAATCACTACGTGCGTCCCCAACCACAACCCGCGTCCCGTTGAAACAACATATGCTTCTACTAGATACCTATCAAGAGGTCCCAGATTTAGTACTCACAGTGATATGGTCAATTATAGATTGTGCCCATGCATTTTGCAGGGACCGCCCTGCTAGTTCCTGTTAAAAACACATTATTAGGGTCGTATGAGTGTAGATGCATGGTCCATGAACATCACTCTCAAGAAATAATTATAGGCATTAATTTTCACAAACTCCACAAGTCATATTAAACCAATGTTTTAAATAGCGGACTATGGCATTTAGCGGCAACCCTTGAAAACAGCTATAGCTGGGCTATAACGGGCTATAGCGGTAAATTGTACATGAAATCATTTAGCGGCAACATCCTCGAACAGCTATA
>NW_025289916.1:0-1076 GCF_018294505.1 Triticum aestivum | reverse complement strand
TATCCTAAAGGCCACCCTAAGAGAATTGAGCAAGATTCCCAGAGAAATAATATAGATGCATCTAGTCCTTCTGAAAGGAAGAAAAAGAAAAATGATAGGACTTTGCATGCTTCTAGTGATCCTATTGTTGAAACACCTGAGAATCCAAATGATATTTCTATTTCTGATGCTGAAACACGATCTGGTAATGAACCTGAAACTAATGATAATGTTAATAATAATGTTCATAATGATGCTCAACCTAGTAATGATAATGACATGGAAATCGAACCTGCTGTTGATCTTGATAACCCACAATCAAAGAATCAATGTTATGATAAGAAATACTTTGTTGCTAGGAAACATGGTAAAGAAAGAGAGCCTTGGGTTCAGAAACCCATGCCTTTTCCTCCCAAACCATCCAAGAAAAAGGATGATGAGGATTTTGAGCGCTTTGCTGAAATGATTAGACCTATCTTTTTACGCATGCGATTAACTGATATGCTCAAAACAAATCCTTATGCTAAGTACATGAAAGATATTATTACAAATAAAAGAAAGATACCGGAAGCTGAAATTTCCACCATGCTTGCTAATTATACTTTTAAGGTGGAATACCAAAGAAACTTGGAGATCCAGGAGTACCCACTATACCATGCTCCATTAAAAGAAACTATGTTAAAACTGCTTTATGTGATCTTGGAGCCGGTGTTAGTGTTATGCCTCTCTCTTTATATCGTAGACTTGATTTGAATAAGTTGACACCTACTGAAATATCTTTGCAAATGGCTGATAAATCAACTGCTATACATGTCGGTATTTGTGACAATGTGCCTGTTATAGTTGCAAACGTTACTATTTTAATGGACTTTGTTATTCTTGATATTCCCGAGGACGATAGTATGTCTATTATTCTTGGAAGACCCTTTTTGAATACTGCAGGGGCTGTTATTGATTGCACTAAAGGCAATGTCACTTTTCATGTCAATGGTAATGAGCATACGATACACTTTCCGAAGAAACAACCTCAAGTTCATAGTATCAACTCTATTGGAAAAATTCCATCGATTATATTTGGAGGTTTTGAATTTCCTCTT
>NW_025289915.1:0-1076 GCF_018294505.1 Triticum aestivum | reverse complement strand
GGTTCAATTCAATTAACTACATGGGATGAGGAGGAACAAAAGAAACGGGCAGCCAGATGAAGGCGTGTGCGATATATAGCATACGGTTCACTAGGATGAACTGTGTGTGATTACACAACACAATGGAAACAGTTCAACTGAACAAGATGTGTGTGATACGTGGCAAACAGGTCCGTAATCAGAAATGTGTTCGAAGACCAATAATAACACAGACGATTGCTGCTAATAAGCCGTGTGATTTGCTCTGTCTACAGTTGAATAACATGTATATATATATAACTGAAATAAACATCCAATTACATAAGTGACTATACAGATCATTCACACACACCACAATAAACAATTGCATGCATTCTAAAGTAGGAGAAATGATCGTCTAGTCATCTACTTCTTGTGACGCTCCTGCCATTGCTATGTGGCTCAATCCCTCGTCTGGGTCAAGAAGAAGACAGTTCCTCATGTCAACGATCTGCGTGTACATCTCATAGCTTGTGTACGCGTCCATGGCCGCGTACTTGACATGTTGTTCATCCAGTCTCTCATGCCACACACTGTGCCATGCGTTCCTGTCCTTATTGCTCTCATTCTTGATCTTCATGTAGTAGGGGTCGATGATGGCCGAGGCGAGGTCAACCAGGGAGTTAGGTTTGTTTTTGTCGCTACCCAGACCTTGTAGTGGCGCTGGATGTTGACAAGATTCGGGCATTTCAAGCTCAAAACCTTGAGCGCTTTTAGATCGTTGGTGGTGTCCACCGCAGCCAAACTGTAGTCGGAGCTGTTGATAAACCTGGAGAAACACTCGCAAGGCATTGTGGCCAAGTGGTAGTGGTAGACGAGGACGTCATGCCGCACGCACAACTGGGCGACGACAACCTTCTGATCGTGCCCGGGACGACCCATGGCGTACTCGAGGTTGAAGCCGACCACTTGGTACTTGTCGTCGACAAGGAACTGCTCCATAGTTTGGATGGAGCTCTCCACCGAGACCAGATCATTCGTGTACACCACCGAGAGAGCCTTCCCCCTCACATGGGGGTCCACGACTTGTTGCGTGGTGAACTGCATGCCTTTGTCGT
>NW_025289914.1:0-1076 GCF_018294505.1 Triticum aestivum | reverse complement strand
CAGGACCTCGCGTGCCTCCAATCACTTACAGTAAAAGAATGTGGCAACTTCTTTCTGCGGCCCATCGAAGCAGCTCACACCATCATCAATCCTTTGCCTTCTTCCCTCGAGGAACTTGAGATTGATGGAGAGTCAAGCATGGAGTCAATGGCTCTGCTCTCGAACCTCACTTGTCTCACCGATCTTGTACTGGTGAACTCTGAGAATTTAACAGTGGATGGTTTTAATCCTCCCATCACAGTCAACCTCAACAGTTTGAAGATGTACAACAGAGGAAATTGTCTTAACCGTTCTATATCAGCGGATTTGTTCTCGGAATTGGTGGTAGCAAGGACCAACCTGTTATCGCCTGCAGACAACTGTCAACTACGAGAACTTACAGTGGATTGCATCTCAGCAGTGCTTGTGGCTCCCATCTGTAGCCTCCTTGCCGCTACCCTCCACACTTTAGAATTCTGGTATGATCACCGGGCAGAAAGCTTCACGGAAGAGGAAGAGAGAGCTCTTCAGCTCCTCACCTCACTCCGTTTCATCAATTTTATGGATTGCCCTAATCTGTTGTGCCTTCCTCAAGGCCTACACAGCCTTCCTTCTCTTAAGACACTATTTGTCCAAGATTGTCCTAAAATCCAATCTCTGCACAAGGGGGACTTTCCCACTTCACTGGAGTGTCTATTAGTGCAGGGTTGCAGTCCCGGGCTACAAGAGCAAGCCAAGCAATTAAAAGGAACAAAACCAGATTTTAATGTGATACTTGAACTTGAGTAGCACAAGGTAACACAACTCCTGCTATCTATGTATTCCTTCTTTTCCAACGAAGAAAGGGAGTCGATCCCGCAATTATCTATTGTTTTGAAGTAGTACTAACTAATAACTTGTTAAATCTGACAGGTGGATTGCCAACACAGCTGCTCAATCATTTTAGCTGCATTGTGTACATACTACATAGTCATGAAACCTTTCAGGCTACTCTTGTTGAGACTAGCATCTGGCCAGGATCTCCATCTACAAGTTGTGTCTCGTATTATAGCACACAGGTAGCTAGTATTTGAGATGGAGAGGAGTGCTACAGTATG
>NW_025289913.1:0-1076 GCF_018294505.1 Triticum aestivum | reverse complement strand
GATCCTATCCGTGGAGTGGACCACGAAACGCTTGATCTCCAAGATAATCTTACATATCGAGAGTACCCCATTCGTATCCTCAATCAGGCCGAGCGTACCACTCGACGTCATAATATCAAGTTTCTCAAGGTACAATGGTCGCACCATTCTGAAGATGAAGCAACTTGGGAAAGGGAGGATCGTCTTCTACTCGAGTATCCCGCCTTCTTCCCGGAGGAACCCAAATCTCGGGACGAGATTCTTTTGAGTGGGGGTGAGTTGTCACACCCTAGCTAGTCATGCATTAGAGTGTTGCATCATGTTTACTCTTTCATCAGAAACTTGAAATGGGGATGACAGAACCCCCAGTCCCCTCTGAAACCAATTAGGGTTTACTAAAAACTTTTCAATGAACCTGAAATGCCCTTCTAAAATGCTCATCATTTTTGTGTTGGTTCAGAACCTCTGCCAAAAGTGGTGCACATTTTCCTAGGCCATCCTAGGGTTTTTGATTTAAATCATAAGTATTTGAACTTGGGCATTTAAAATTATATAAAATATTTAAATGCTCAAATAACTCCAAACTAAAATGTTTCATGTTGGAAATAATCCAACTATGGACCAGGTGTAGTTTGGTGATTTTTGAAGTTGCCTAAGTATTTTATTAAATTCAACAAAGTTGCAGAAGTATTAAAAAAAACAGAAAACAGAAAGAAAATGAAAAAGCTTACCTGTCGCCCAGCACCGGCCCACCTGCCGGCCCAGCCCAGCACCGCGCCAGCGAGCTGCTTGCCGGCCAGGCAGGCAGGCAGGTGCTTGACGGCGAGCACCGCATGGGTGCCACGCACCTGCTCGCCGCCTCGCCGCCTCCCTTGCTCGGCTAATGCCGTGAACCGGCCTCCCTCTCTCCCCCGAACCCCCCGGACACCCCCTCTCCTCTCCAGCTCCTCCCCCTCGCACGCCCCAGCCATGGCCGACGCCATCGCCGCCACCCCCTTGCCGTAGCCACGCCCTCAGTCCACCCCACGCCGTGCCACCGTGTCCAGGAGCTCCGCCGCCGTCCACTTCATCGAGCTAGCCGAGCCCCATGTGCTCGT
>NW_025289912.1:0-1076 GCF_018294505.1 Triticum aestivum | reverse complement strand
CCAGGAGGTCACCCATCCTAGTACTACTCTCGCCCAAGCACGCTTAACTTCGGAGTTCTGATGGGATCCGGTGCTTTAGTGCTGGTATGATCGCATCCGACATGTTACCCCGGTCTTCGTCCCTTATCCTTGCCCCTCCCAGCTCCACTACAAAGACGATTGCACATTGCTTTGGCCGCTCCCTCTCAACTACGGTGACGAGTTTAACGCGGTTTCCACCCCTCCCTCTCAACCGCACCAGTGCACGCTTGCCGCGCCACAACGCCGACGCTGGACCCGTGAATCGTGAGCACCCAGCTATGACTTACCGCACTCGTGCAAAATAATAAAACACGGTAAATATATTACTTACACGTGCGTTTTGTTTTGCAAGCGGCGCGAAAAAAATTAAAAAGGGAATGCAACACGAGGACTTCCCAGGAGGTCACCCATCCTAGTACTACTCTCACCCAAGCACACTTAACTTCGGAGTTCTGATGGGATCCGGTGCTTTAGTTCTGGTATGATCGCATCCGACATGTTACCCCGGTCTTCGTCCCTTATCCTTGCCCCTCCCAGCTCCACTACAAAGACGATTGCACATTGCTTTGGCCGCTCCCTCTCTACGGAGACGAGTTTAACGCGGTTTCCACCCCTCCCTCTCAACCGCACCAGTGCACGCTTGCCGCGCCACAACACCGACGCTGGACCCGTGAATCGTGAGCACCCAGCTATGACTTACCGCACTCGTGCAAAATAATAAAACACGGTAAATATATTACTTACACGTGCGTTTTGTTTTGCAAGCGGCGCGAAAAAAATTAAAAAGAGAATGCAACACGAGGACTTCCCAGGAGGTCACCCATCCTAGTACTACTCTCGCCCAAGCACGCTTAACTTCGGAGTTCTGATGGGATCCGGTGCTTTAGTGCTGGTATGATCGCATCCGACATGTTACCCCGGTCTTCGTCCCTTATCCTTGCCCCTCCCAGCTCCACTACAAAGACGATTGCACATTGCTTTGGCCGCTCCCTCTCAACTACGGAGACGAGTTTAACGCGGTTTCCACCCCTCCCTCTCAACCGCACCAGTGCACG
>NW_025289911.1:0-1076 GCF_018294505.1 Triticum aestivum | reverse complement strand
ACTTTTGTGCGTCTTATGCATCATGTACTTCGACCTTACATTGGAATCTTTGTTGTGGTTTACTTCGATGATATTCTTGTGTTTAGCAAAACCATGAAAGAGCATCTTGATCATGTTAGACTTGTTTTGCAAACGCTTCGAAAGGAAAGTCTTTATGCCAACTTGAAAAAGTGCACATTTGGTGTTGACAAAGTGGTTTTCTTGGGTTTCGTTGTCTCTTCCAAGGGTGTCCATGTTGATGAAACTAAAATTGAAGCAATTAAAACTTGGCCCCAACCCACCAATTTGCAACAAGTGCGAAGTTTCCTTGGTCTTGCAGGATTTTATCGCCGCTTTGTGAAAGATTTTAGCACAATCGCCGCTCCTTTGCATGCTTTGAGCAAGAAGAATACTCCTTTTGTTTGGGGATCTTTGCAATCCACCGCTTTTGAAGAGCTCAAGTCTTTGCTTACACATGCTCCGATTCTTGCTTTGCCCAACTTTGACAAAACTTTTGAGGTTCATTGTGATGCAAGTGGTACCGGAATTGGCAGAGTTTTATTGCAAGAAAAACGAGCTATTGCATATTTTAGTGAGAAACTCTCCGGTGCTCAACTTAACTATCCAACATATGACAAAGAATTGTATGCTCTAGTGCGTGTACTACATGTTTGGGAACATTATCTTCGACCTCATGAGTTTGTCATCCATACCGATCACGAAACGCTTAAGTACTTGAAAGGTCAAACTAAATTGAACAAGCGTCATGCGAAATGGAGTGAATTTATTGAATCTTTTCCATATGTGATCAAGTACATTAAGGGTAAGGAAAATGTAGTTGCCGATGCACTTTCTCGCATATGCGCGCTTGTGACTAAACTTGAGTTGAATGTCATTGGCTTTGAACACATAAAAGACTTGTATGCCAATGATCCATCTTTTGCACCTCCTTATGCTAAATGTTTGACGCATACATCTTGGGAACAATATTACATCAAGGATGGTTATCTTATGAGAGCTAACAAATTATGCATTCCCGAGTCTTCTCTTCGTTTGCTACTTTTGCAAGAGGCTCATGGAGGTGGACTCATGGGACA
>NW_025289910.1:0-1076 GCF_018294505.1 Triticum aestivum | reverse complement strand
TAGACAAAATCCAGCAGGAAGACCTTGGTACTCTCGGCAACATCCCATTTCTGAATTATCTCTGTGTTACAGTGCACAAAATCAAAAAGGCAGAAGAAAGGTTGATTATCGGTACTGATCATGCAAACTTTAAGTGCCTATCTGAGTTTCACATTCACAATGATTCATTGGGGATCATGTTTGTAGAAGGAGCTATGCCAAGGCTCCAAACCCTCGAGGTTACATTTCAGGTTCGCGAGGCGAAGGATGAATACAATAATTTTGAGGTCGGCTTGGAGAACCTCCATTCTATTAAGCTGGTCACAATTCGAATGCATTGTTCTGGTTCCAGTCTCGTTGAGGTGGAGGAAGCTGATGCTGCTATGAGGAAGACATCCCATGTGAATCCAAAACATCCGAGGGTTGACGTGATTACATATTATGAAGATGAAATGATAGAGGACGAGGAGAAATCTCAACTCGATGAGGAAGCATTCAAAGAACAAGAGGTATTAATTATTGTCTTCTTTAGTCGCACTAAAATAAAAAGTACACGATCCAAGTTAGTGTTCCATTTTGTTACTTATTCCTAAAATGTTCCCTTTTCATCACCTTTTGGTGACTACCTAGCAAATCCACACATGTAATGTGATTTTTCACATGTAAACTCTATATCCATCAATACATTGTTGCATCTGATCCATTTTCAATCAACTGTTATTATTAACCCTATTATAATTTGTTCTTTTTAGGGTGAAAAGATTTATATATTGCTCAGGATAGCGGCCTGCTCATTACAATACTGTTCATAGAGACTATCTGGACACAAGCCATTTATAATAAGTTTATTTATAGAGCTTATCCAACTTCGAGAAAACACACACAAACACGCACATGCACGTAAACACATAAACATTTTTTGTGTAACAATCTGCTAATGGAACAGTGGCTGACTTAAGGAATATAACATTCTTATAACTTTTCTTGTGGGTAGATAAACTCAATGGTTGTTTTTTATCATAAACAAGATGATTATTGGGAAACTGAGGTTTAGATCACCCTTGATGATCACATGTCATTCGACCATACTTGACAAT
>NW_025289909.1:0-1076 GCF_018294505.1 Triticum aestivum | reverse complement strand
GGTTCCAAGAGAGAAGCCATTCCGAGTGGTGTGTTCTTGGAGCATATACACACTCCGTCAGTCAAAGAAGATCCTTTCACCGAAGAAACTCCGCAGCCCAAGAGCGCCACAGATCCGACTGAAGTTGAAGTCCCAGCGGTGGTCGACTTGATCATGGAGGTTTTGGTGGTCATTCCCGACTGGACGATTCCGTATGTCGCATATATCTTGAGGAAAGAGCTTCCGGAGGATGAGGAAGAGGCTCGACAGATCGTCCGTCGATCTAAGGCCTTTACCGTAATCAAAGGACAATTATACAGAGAAAGCGCGACTGGAGTCGGTCAGAAGTGCATAACACCAGAAGAAGGTCGACTCATCCTCAATGATATTCACTCGGGGACCTGTGGTCATCATGCGTCCTCTCGGACCATCGTGGCCAAAGCATACCGAGCCGGATTTTACTGGCCCAAGGCGAATGAGATGGCAAAAGAGATAGTAGATAAGTGCGAGGGATGCCAGTTCTACTCGAATATGTCGCACAAGCCTGCGTCAGCTTTGAAGACCATCCCACTCGTCTGGCCTTTTGCAGTTTGGGGGCTGGACATGATCGGTCCTTTGAGAACAGGATGAAGTGGCTTCACGCATGTACTGGTGGCAGTCGACAAGTTCACCAAGTGGATCGAGGCTAAACCAATCAAGAGCCTTGACACCGGTACTGCTGTTAGCTTCATCAGGGAACTAATATTCAGATATGGAGTCCCGCACAGCATCATTACGGATAACGGGTCGAACTTTGACTCAGAGGAATTCAGAGCTTTCTGCGACTCCCAGGGCACACGGGTCGACTACGCATCAGTCGCCCATCCGCAGTCGAATGGACAAGCAGAGCGAGCTAATGGACTGATTCTCAAGGGACTGAAGCCTCGACTGATGCGTGATCTCAAACACGCGGCTGGAGCTTGGGTCGACGAACTTCCATCTGTACTCTGGGGACTGCGGACCACGCCTAATCGGTCGACCGGAAGAACTCCATTCTTCTTGGTCTATGGAGCTGAAGCAGTCTTGCCGAGTGATCTTCTCCACAATGCTCCTCGAGT
>NW_025289908.1:0-1076 GCF_018294505.1 Triticum aestivum | reverse complement strand
GTATTGTTTAACTCTATCCAGTGGTATTCTTTTTGCAAACTTTTGACAGATTCAAATTTGAATTTATTCAGATTTGAATTCGAACTTCAAATGGCCATATCTCCCAAACCGTAACTCCGATTAAGTTGATTCTTTTTGCACTTTGTCACCGTAGCCAAACCCTATCACCTGGACCTTTGTCACAATACTTTTCACACACTAGAATCTGCCCATTAATATTTTACTAGTATGCATAGTACGCACTATAGTTCACATCACTCTTTGAACCACAGGCCTATGTTGTTTTGCATCTAGAATATTTTTCATGCTAGTTAAGTGTGATGTTGTTCATTTGTTTTTTTCCGAGACTTTTGCTTTGCATATTCTTCTTGGTTCTCTTGAATGTTTGTTTATGTTTGTTTATCTCCTTTGCGATAGATTGCCCGGAGTGCGAAGCAGAATATTTTCAGTCGTTAGAGTTCAACCAGCAGTACCAAGGCAAGTTACATCTTGATCATGTTTCATTACCTATGTTTTTACTATGCACTTAGTTCTTTGCGGTAGGACTGCATGGTAGGAATTGTTGCCACATGACTATGCTTTTCACCCAGTAGTTCATTGAGGTAGGTCTGAACCATATGACATTGTCGCCATCGTTTTACATTATGTTGCTTCGCTAAATAGACGTGGATTGGGGAGTGAACATTGTAAAGTATGAGTAACAATGTAGTAAGTAGGACCTAAGATAATTAATGAACTACCTGGGCGGAAACTTGATGGAATGGTGGCGAAGTACAGTGGGGCACGCATGGGAAATCCATGGTGGTGCACCACTAGTGGACCGTCCGCTCAGGCTCAAAGAGATCAATCGTATTCTCATGTCTAGAAGCTTACGTGTGCAGCCACAAGCCAATATGGGCTCTGGCTTAGTTGAGTAGTTAGTGTGACCCCTTCCGGGATGGGCTAGCAGATGTAGAAGGATGTAGGTGTACCGGCCTATCCGTGGGTTAAGGGGGAGCATTTTCGAAAGACTATGTCTCGATCTTCCGATCATGGAGGTGGTCGAGTCTTGTGGGGAAAAGTGCGCAACCTCTGCA
>NW_025289907.1:0-1076 GCF_018294505.1 Triticum aestivum | reverse complement strand
GACGAGCCTAGCATGTACAGACATGGCCTCGGAACACACGCAATACACTTAGGTTGACTTGACGAGCCTAGCATGTACAGACATGGCCTCGGAACACGGAGGACCGAAAGGTCGAGCATGAGTCGTATAGAAGATACGATCAACATGGAGATGTTCACCGATCTTGACTAGTCCGTCTCACGTGATGATCGGACACGGCCTAGTTAAACTCGGATCATGTTTCACTTAGATGACTAGAGGGATGTCTATCTGAGTGGGAGTTCATAATCAGATGAACTTCATTATCATGAACATAGTCAAAAAGTATTTGCAAATTATGTCATGGCTTGCGCTTTAGTTCTACTGGTTAAGATATGTTCCTAGAGAAAATTTAGTTGAAAGTTGGTAGTAGCAATTATGCGGACTGGGTCCGTAAACTGAGGATTGTCCTCATTGCTGCACAGAAGGCTTATGTCCTTAATGCACCGCTCGGTGTGCTGAACCTCAGTGTCGTCTGTAGATGTTACAAAACATCTGACATACACGTTTTGATAACTACGTGATAGTTCGGTGCGGTTTAGAATTGTGGCACCAAAGACGTTTCTGAAACGTCACAGAACATGTGAGATGTTCCGAAGACTGAAATTGGGATTTCAGACTAGTGCCCACGTCAAGAGGTATGAGACCTCTGACAAGTTTCTTAAGCCTGCAAACTAAGGGAGAAAAGCTCAATCGTTGAGCGTGTGCTCAGATTGTCTGAGTGCCACAATCGCTTGAATCGAGTGGGAGTTAATCTCCCAGATGAGATAGTGATAGTTCTCCATAGTCACTGCCACCAAGCTAGTAGAGCTTCGTGATGAACTATAACATATCAAGGATAGTTATGATGATCCTTGAGCTATTCGCGATGTTTGACACCACGAGAGTAGAAATCAAGAAGGAGCATCAATTGTTGATGGTTAGTAAAACCACTAGTTTAAGAAGGGCAAGGGCAAAAGGGATACTTCATGAAACAGCAAGTCGTTTGCTGCTCTAGTGAAGAATCCCAAGGTTGAACCCAAACCCGAGACTAAGTGCTTCTGTAATGAGAGGAACGG
>NW_025289905.1:0-1076 GCF_018294505.1 Triticum aestivum | reverse complement strand
GGGGCGATGTGTCACATGGTGGAGGTGATGTAGTCCTGACAACAACGGATGTGGTTGTCATAGTATGCCTAGTAGTTGAAGGAACAATCATATCAACTCTTGGAATGTGCACCGTGCGCTTGTTCTCCTCGTGGCCAACACGTCGTTTTATTTCCTGTTCAGCTTTGCAAGCAAGATGAAACAAATGGTCCATAGGATAACACTCTTCATGAATTAGTATCTCTTGAATATCACGGTTTAATCCTCCCCAAAATCTATCCATAAAATCATCTTCACTTTCTTCTAAAGAGGAATGCAACAAGGTAGTTTGTAAATCATCATAATATTTTGTTACAGTTTCACTACCTTGTTTTAAGTGTTGCAACTTTTTAATCATGTCACGAGTATAATAAGCAGGGACGAAAGTATGTCGCATGGCAAGTTTCAAATCATCCCAAGTAGTAGGTATATAATCAGGGTGTAACCGACAATTTTCACTCCACCAAACCAAAGCATAACCAGTGAAAGAACCAACTACAACCTTAACCTTTTTATGTTCATTGAAATTATGGGAAGCAAATATATTTTTTATGTCGAACTCCCATTCAATATATGATAGAGGCAAAGGTGTCCCGTCTTTTGATGAGATGATGGATATCGCTTTGGTGGAAGTCGACTTTGACGATCCGACTACGAACGTGCGAGGACGTCGCGCCTTAGCAATCGCTAAACCAACTCCGAGAGGTTATTGACCACGCCGGAGCACGATCAACCTGACCACGAGGGTCTGTTTCCTGCGAGCAAACGAAGAACAAGCAAGAAACTAAGATTGCAATCTGGATATTGCGAATATAAGATGAAAGCTTTATTGATCAAGGTGGGGTTCTGTGACGCCTTTGTCTGGTCGTTGAACACAAACGAAGTACGCGAAGTTGCAGCTATGGCGAACTTTTAATCTAAACAAAACCCAAAGTCTAAACGATGCCCTAAGGGCTGTATATATGGAGGAAGAGGGGGGAATTTCGTGGCCCTTGGTGGAGGGGTCCGAAATCAACCCTATCTCTTGTTTCCCCACACATACGGACTCTAAAAATAGC
>NW_025289904.1:0-1076 GCF_018294505.1 Triticum aestivum | reverse complement strand
TATGCTAGTTTGCTCGCTCTTTTGCTTTGCCAATGCTACGATGCCTACCTTTTGCTTGTCAGCCTCCCAATTGCCATGTTGAACCTCTAACCCACCTTGTCCTAGCAAACCGTTGATTGGCTATGTTACCGCCTTGCTCAGCCCTTCTTATAGCGTTGTTAGTTGCAGGTGAAGATTGGAGCCGTTCCTTGTTGGAACATTTATTTACTTGTCGGGATATCATTATATTGCTATGTTATCTTAATGCATCTATATACTTGGTAAAGGGTGGAAGGCTCGGCCTCTCGCCTAGTGTTTTGTTCCACTCTTGCCGCCCTAGTTTCCGTCATATCGGTGTTATGTTCCCGGATTGTTGCGTCCCTTACACGGTTGGGCTATAATGGGAACCCCTTGATAGTTCGCCTTGATTAAAGCTTTTCCAGCAATGCCCAACATTGGTTTTACCATTTGCCACCTAGCCTCTTTTTCCCTTGGGTTTCCAGAGCCCGAGGGTCATCATATTTTAGCCCCCCTTGGGCCACTGCTCCCTCTGAGTGTTGATCCGAACTGAGCTGCCTGCGGGGCCACCTCGGGGAAACTTGAGGGTTGGTTTTACTCGTAGCTAGTCTCATCTGAGTGTGCCCTGAGAAAGAGATATGTGCAGCTCCTATCGGGATTTGTCGGCACATTCGGGCGGTGTTGCTGGACTTGTTTTAACCTGTCGAAATGTCTTGTTGTACCGGGTTACCGAGTCTGATCGGTGTGTCCCGGGTGGAGGTCTATTCCTTCGTTGACCGTGAGAGCTTGTCATGGGCTAAGTTGGGACTCCCCTGCAGGGATTGAACTTTCGAAAGCCGTGCCCGCGGTTATGGGCAGATGGGAATTTGTTAATGTCCGGTTGTAGATGACTTGAACTAAACTTAATTAAAATGAATCAACCGTGTGTGTTACCGTGATGGCCCCTTCTCGGCGGAGTCCGGGAAGTGGACACGGTGTTGGAGTTATGCTTGCGCAGGATGTTCTTTTAGCTTCTCGCTCGTGCTTCGCCTTCTCTTCTCGCTCTCTTTTGCGTATAAGTTAGCCACCACATATGCTAG
>NW_025289903.1:0-1076 GCF_018294505.1 Triticum aestivum | reverse complement strand
CCTTGTGCTCCCGGAAGTGATCCTGGCATATACCGGAAGTCAGAGTCCCGAAATAGACCAGATCTGACTCGCATAATGGTCATCATAGAGTAGGCGGCGTCCTGCACAGCCATCTCAATAGTAACCCCGAGTCCATAGGAGCAGTGAAGAGGCTCGGTAGATCCAGGATAAGATGGAAATATCCTGACAGTGCAGAGATACTGGCTTTGATTGAAGTCTCGGAATTGCTCTTCGACCGTGTACTCAGGATACCAACGATATCCAGCCTCAGTCATTACCCTGACCAACTTAGCAGTATGGCCGGGTACATCTAGGCATCGAGTCAGGCGAACCACTTGATTGAGGTCGCGAGTGGCCATCTGAAAGCATAATCATAATGCAAAGGCATTAGAATTTCTAGCAAAATTTCGGCAGCATAACAGCTGTAAATGCTCAAAAAGGATTTTGAGACATTTGACAAGGGATTTCGTACACACTCAACATCATCATATCAAAGTTCTGAAACCATTCTGGCAACATGATGTGGTAGTAGAACTGAACTAGGCTTGTATCCATCAAACTTATAAGGTACTACTGATTAGTAACACGTGATCCTGATAGAGAAATAGATCCTAATTCCTTAACCCCCGGTGGAAGAATGGACTGACTCAGATCAGAAAGTCATAAGGTATAAGGAGTAAAAAGAGCCTTACGTTCCATCCCACAAACAATTCCCCTACATATAACTAAAGAATTTCTAGACTCAACATCGACCAGTTTGGCTTGGAGAACCTACAGGCAGTCCGGCTCTGATGCCAACGCTGTCAGGACCCCGACTCGATGTCACATCGATCTAGCTGGTAACACCTCATATCACTTTGCGGCCTCACGCACGGTATCCCCACGGGTGTCGTCTTACCTTTTCCCGGGACCGTTTGCGCCTTTTGGCTCACGTATATGATAGTGTCGCTAGCATCCATATGATAAAGAGCCCGGGCTGACATGACTAGTCGTAAACCCAAAGCGGCACAGACTTACAGGGACAGGCATCCATGACCCAGCTTCGAACGTGTCGGTCATCAGCAAGTGGGTCCGGG
>NW_025289902.1:0-1076 GCF_018294505.1 Triticum aestivum | reverse complement strand
TGGATTTACCGCACGTGAAATACCATGTGTGCATGAACAATTGCATCATTTATCGGGACGAGCACGCGGAGTCTACAATATGTCCGGTGTGCGGTGTCACTCGATACAAGAAGAGGAAGAAAGCTCCTCGAAAAGTGGTGTGGTACTTTCCGATCACTCCTCGTCTGCAGCGGTATTTCGCGGATCCTAAGGTAGCAAAGCTCCTGCGTTGGCACGCGGATAGGGAGGAGAAGAAGCGAGAAGATGATGCAAATGATCCGGAGATAGATAAAAAAGACAAGATGCTGAGTCACCCTAAGGATGCGAGCCAGTGGCAAGCATTGAACTTCGAATACCCAGAATTTGGGAACGATCCAAGGAACATCGTGCTGGGCGCGAGCACCGATGGAGTCAATCCGTTTGGCAGCCAGAGAAGCACACATAGCACCTGGCCTGTGTTTGTGTGGATGTACAACCTTCCCCCCTGGTTCTGCATGAAGAGGAAGTACATTCACATGAGTATGCTAATTGAAGGGCCGAAACAACCAGGGAACAACATCAATCTGTATCTGGGGCTGCTGAAAGAGGAGCTTGACACGCTGTGGAAAACGCCAGCCAATACGTGGGACGCTGCAGAGAAAGAATATTTCCCTATGAGAGTCGCACTGCTCACGACGGTGCACGACTATCTCGGTTACGGATATCTTGCGGGGCAGGTAGTCCACGGATTTTCTGGATGCGTAAGGTGCATGGATGACACAACGTATCGCCAGCTAGATAGAGATCCCGGGTCTTCGAAAACCGTGTTCATGGGACATCGAAGGTGGCTTCGCGACGATGACCCGTGGAGGAAACGCAAGGATCTGTTCGATGGTGAAACCGAACCCCGAAAACGCCCGTGTACGAGGAGCGGCGAGGAAATAGACAAGCTGTTGAAAAATTGGAAAGACTGCCCACTGCCGGGAAAGAAGCAAAAGGCGCCAGAGCCGGGAAAGAAGCGAAAGGCGCCAGAGCCGCTGCTGAAGGTATGGAAAACGAGGTCTGTTTTCTGGGACTTGCCGTACTGGAAGATCCACCGTGTGCCTCACAGCCTTGAT
>NW_025289901.1:0-1076 GCF_018294505.1 Triticum aestivum | reverse complement strand
TGATGTTCGGACACACCATCACACTATGGTGTTCCAGGCTGTATTAGTTGTGAAACTATTTCCACAATGTCTTAATTCTGTGCCAAACTCGTGATTCAGATATTCATCTCTATGATCATATCATAGATCTTTTATCCTCTTGTCACGACGATCTTTCAACTTCACACTGAAATTACTTGAACCTTTCAATAATTCAGACTCGTGATTCATCAAGTAAATATACTCAACATCTACTCGAATCATCTGTGAAGTAAGAACATAACGATATTCACTGCATGCCTCAGCACTCATTGGACTGTACACATCAAAATGTATTACTTCCAACAAGTTGCTATCTTGTTCCATCTTACTGAAAACGAGGCTTTTCAGTCATCTTGCCCGTGTGGTATGATTTGCATGTCCCAAGTGATTCAAAATCAAGTGAGTCCGAACGATCCATTTGCATGGAGTTTCTTCATGCATATACACCAATAGACATGGTTCGCATGTCTCAAACTTTTCAAAAACGAGTGAGTCCAAAGATCCATCAATATGGAGCTTCTTCATGCGTTTTATACCGATATGACTTACGTGGCAGTGCCACAAGTAGGTGGTACTATCATTACTATCTTTTGGCATGAACATGTGTATCACTACGATCGAGATTTAATAAACCATTCATTTTAGGTGTAAGACCATTGAAGGTATTATTCAAATAAACAGAGTAACCATTATTCTCCTCAAATGAATAACCGTATTGCGATAGACGTAATCCAATCATGTCTATGCTCAACGCAAACACCAAATAACAATTATTTAGGTTTAACACCAATCTCTTTGGTAGAGGGAGCGTGCGATGCTTGATCATATCAAGCTTGGAAAAACTTCCAACACATATCGTCAGCTCACCTTTAGCTAGTCTCCGTTTATTCCGTAGCCTTTTGTTTCGAGTTACTAACACTTAGCAACCGAACCGGTATCTAATACCCTGGTGCTACTAGGAGTACTAGCAAAGTACACATTAACACAATGTATATCCAATATACTTCTATCGACCTTGCCAGCCTTCTTATCTACCAAGTATCTAGGGTAATTCT
>NW_025289900.1:0-1076 GCF_018294505.1 Triticum aestivum | reverse complement strand
AGAAAATCCAGAAAATGATTTAAACTTCAAAAATTCATAACAATTCAACCGTAGCTCAGATTTAAATAATTTATATATGAAAAATTATCAGAAAAATGCAACCTTTCCATCTGTACTAGTTTCATGCATGAAAAACCAACTTATACATGCTGAATATGGGAAAACACATTATGGCATATATAAGAGACCTAATTTAGAAATGCATTTGAACCTTTGGTTCAAATGGACTTCAAGCTAATTGAACACTAGTTGCATTAGCTCAACAGCATCACATCTACATGCCATATTCATGCATCATATTGTTGCATATGATTGTGTTTTGATTGCCGGCACCGTTCCTTCTCGATAGGTCCTGCTCCGGAGACGTTCCAGAGTATCTGTCTGTGAAGCAGTGCCTCCCTTGTTGATTTACCAGGCAAGCAACCCCCCTTGTTCATTTCGATAAAACCCTACTCTCTCGCGCTTGCTCTCAGTTATTGCATTAGGACAACAACGATTCATCTGCTACTATGTGCTGCGGTAGTTGAACCCATTCCTCTGCATGACCTGTCATTGCCAGAGTAAATAGTTGAAACCCACTAGCATGTGTAGGAGTTGATTGAAGCCATTGTTGTGTTCCTACCATGCTATGCCTGCTATTGCTTAGAGTTGTGTCAGGTCTGATTCATTGGGAATGAATTGGAGTGTTACGATATGTTCTGATGCTGAGAGTGAAGTGTGTGAACACGATTTGGTAAAGGTAGCGGTGAGAGGCCATGTAGGAGTACATGGTGGGTTGTCTCACTGGAACCGTCCTTAAGCCCTGAGTTCTGTGTATGTTGTCCAATGACTCGATACTACCACACATTGGGCTCCGGGCGCTCCAAGCCCTCTCGACTTATTAACCAACTTGGTCTCTGTCCAGGAGTCGCAACTAGTTTCTGGTGTTTGTAGGTAGTGCTATTTTTCTACCAAGTGGCACCCGGCAGGGTGGGCTTGGGACAGACTAGGCACACGTGGCCCGGTGTACCGAGTGGCACCCGGTTGGTGGGCTCGGGAACCCTGTACACATCGTTTGGGGCCGTAAGCGACACCCC